>NW_017674989.1:0-4949 GCF_001879085.1 Nicotiana attenuata
CCTAAAGCTGACCTTTGCCTAAGTACACTAGGCTCTTTGAATCCCTCAACCCCCTGACCCCTCTTTCGTATTTAAGTATCAACTCTGTATTTGTTTTCACCCTTTACCCCTTCTTTTCCCCCTCAGTTTTAAACTCTATTCCAGCACTTCCACTATCTTCTTAGAATTTAAAGTCTTATCCCCTTATGTGAGCCTTGCCTTGGGACCCATGAGCTCCCTCTGAACTTGGACACACAAGGGCTGGCATTTCCACACTGCACTCATCTCTATCTGATTAATGCAACTTGGGTGTGAGCACTGCCCGGGGTCCTTTTGAGACCCTTAGGGAACTTGGACACACTCAAGTCTGAGAAAGGCTTTGAAGCAATGGCATCTTAAGGCAGTTTACTCCATAGCTCAAGGAGGAACCAAGAATCAGGCTTCCTCTGGTTATGTCTTTTGTGTATTGTTTTGATGTAATTTCAGTATTTTTGGTTTGTAATAATTTGTAATAAACAGCGGGGATGGCTAGTGAAAAGGGTGGATAATTATGCATGTCAAGGGTAGGAAATATGCCTATAGGACTACTTTTACTTCTGCATATCCAATGCATTTAGATATCATGTCTATAGGACTTGCGATTCTGCATGTGTAATTCTGCAATTTAGAAATCGTCTATAAGACTTGCGATTCTGCATGTGTAATTCTGCAATCTAGAAATCATGTCTATAGGACTTTAGATTCTGCATGTTTAATTCTGCACAATAGAAATCATGTCTATAGGATCTGTTGTTATGTTTACTTCTGCGTTTTAGATATCATGCTATTAGGATCTAAATGGTTAAAATCAGATATCATTAAAATTAGTACCCCTTCGTAGAAATCATGCCTATAGGGATCCCTAAAGCAAGTAAACAAAAAATCTGGCTCGTTTCTATTCACACTCCATGGTAGATATCATGTCCATAAGGTTTTAAATCAGCAACAGTAGATATCATCGCCTGAGGAAATTGAAACTAGTCTAGTTCTGTAATCAGTCTATTCTGAACCAGTGCTTAAGTAACTTAATCTCTCCTTGTTAACCCAATTTAGCAACCATGCCTATAGGTTTTCAAACCATTCGTTTTAAGTTGTGACCACGTTCAGAATCAGTAATAGATGCATGTCCCTAAGAGTTCCCCTAAACACTTGGGCAAGCCTTAGGTAGTAATAATAAATAAAATTAAACTTGCCTCCGTTATTTGTTTATGTGTTACAACCAGCAGGCAGGCCTAATTCATGTGTCCTAACTGAGTCATGTAATAGACCAAGCCTGCTGTAACAACAATGATCTATTCCCTCAAGTATTTTTAGAATCAGACCTTACTTGCTTGTTTAAGTCATGCTATTGGATTATTTTGTTTGAGGAGGTATACTTGAGCCTTGTGTGTTTATGTGCTTCCCCTTGAATGTACAGTCTTTTAATGTTTTGTATGTCGCCTTAGATTTTTTTTACCTTTGAAACCTCAACTCAGCCCAATATCCCTCCCTTTTAGGATTAGTAGTCCTAAGTGCCTCCGGGACTGATAGGAATGGGCGGGTAATAGCATGCAATAGTGATCGAGACAAATCCGCGCTTTAATACCTTAACGGGTGGGAAGGGTACATGTGGATATGATGACTGGTGCGCCAATACCACGTGTAGCCCCTCTTTTGAGGAGTGATTACCGGGTATTGCATTGATGTGATCCATATTATGAATAAACCTTGGACCCCCTTTCCCTTTCCTTCTTTGTCTCAAGAAAATATTTTGACTTACTTTTCAAAAATCACCCTTTTAATAACTGCTCTTTCATACTTTGTTTACTTCCAAGCATTTGTGTATTAAATCCCCTCTTACTTGAGCCTTATCTGCTTACATGTTAATTGCACAAATTCACAAAAACTATCTGGCCGGGAACCACACTAGTGGATCCTGAGGGGTGCCTAATACCTTCCCCTTAGGATAATTTCAACCCCTTACCCTATCTCTGGTTAACAAAAGCATAGATGTAGTTGAATCTTGTAAGGTGTCCTAATGCACCATAAATCATTAGGTGGCAACTCTTCAAAAATGCAAAACCTAGTTCCCAAAAGGAACGAGTTGCCCCATACCCAAAAATGTCATAAACCCGACTCTCCTGCCGCGAGGAGGAAAAAAAGGGGGCGCGACAATTGTGCCAGATATTATTCGGTTTGAAGATTAAAAACTTCACCATTTGTTAAGTCTGATTGTGTCAGATATTTTTTAGTTTGAAGATTAAAAACTTCACCGTTTATTTATTCTAGATGTGTCAGATTGGGTTGAAGATTAAAAACTTTACTGTTTATTAATTCTTAATGCGTTATGACACAAATAACAGTTCTAGTTGTTGGCTCTACAAAGTAACAAAGGGTGGTGAATATGAATCTCTTGAAGAAATATATTTGGAATATGGCATTGTTGACCAAATAACTGCCTGTTACTCGCCGCAATCTAATGGAATTGTGGAAAGAAACAATAAAACGTTAAAGGAGATGATAAATGTGTAACGACCTGGCCGGTTGTTTTGGGTATTATAGCCACGTTCCCCCATTTATTGGCTATTCAGTGTTTATTGGTTTTTAGGTAACTTGCCGAGGTAGTTGTTTCGGTTTCGGTGATGTTTCGAAATGAATTGTGACACTTAGACCCTAGGTTGGGAGACTAAGTTGAAAGAGGTGATCCGATGTTGACTTATGTGTAATTGACTTAGGAACAGAGTTTTGTTGGTGTCGATAGCTCCGTAGGGTGAGTTTGGACTTAGGAGTGTGTCCGGATATTGATTTGGAGGTCCGTATATGATTTTGGCTTGAATTGGCGAAAATTGAAAAAGTCAAAGTTTGGGGAGTTGAGAGGTTTGACCGAGAGTCGGCTTTGTGGTTACTCGGCTCGGATTTTGGGTTCGAAAGTTAGAATAGGTCCATTGTGTAACTTATAACTTGTGTGCAAAATTTGAGGTCAATCGGAGTTGGTTTGGTATGTTTCGGCATTATTTTTGGAAGTTAGAAGTTCATAAATTCATTAGGCTTGAATCAATGTACGATTCGTGATTTTAGTGTTGTTTGATATGATTTGAGGCTTCGAGCGACTTCATATGATGTTTTAGTACTTGTTGGTATGATTGGTTGAGGTCACAGGGGCCTCGCGTGAGTATTGGGTTGATTGCAGATTGAATTTGGCGTTGTACAGCTGCAGATTTCTAGTGTCTGGTTTCCTTATACGTGTTTGCAAGAGGGGTGTCGCGTTCGCGAAGGGTATTTAGGAGGCTAGAGAAGCTTTCCCTTTGCATTTGTGAGTAGAGGGATGTGTTCGCGAAGGCTTGGTGAGGTTGTACATCGCGATCGCGAGTAGGGAGCCGCGTTAGCGAAGAAGAGAGGCAGGCAAGGGTACTTCATGCATTAGACCTACGCCTTTGCGATTGAGCCGCCGGGTGCCTCGTCAAGAGGGTATTCACGTGTTATAAGATTTATGGAGCTGATTATATTCGGGACCGAGTCAGAGCGGGTGGCTCTCAGTAACGGTCCTAATGGATTCAAAAGATGAAGTATGATGTTTAATGATTTTGAGCCTATAGGTGCAGTTGAGAATCAAGCTTATACATCAACTTATGAATGGAGACTCAGAACGTTCTGTGATGTTTTGGCTCGCGGTGTAGCATTTGAAAGATACGAAATGGTTCGTGGGATTTGAGACAGCATGGTCTCGTGATTCGAGGTCGCTCAAGATGAGTGCAGAGGGAGTATGTTATGTGCTGGAAGAAATCAGTAATATCTTTAAGGCAATCAAGGATAAATGGGAAGAAGGTAGTTGATTGGCCATAGTTGAATTTGGCATATTGGTGTTGGCAGTTAGTTTCTGCAGCGTGATCGAGTTATGTAAGTGATTGGTGATGGTATGTATCCGGCTTGTCAACCGCCGCAATTGATGTTATTCAGAAGCCTTCTATTGTTATGGCTTGTTGTGTGGAAGCAGATTCCAGAAAGGGGCTATGGTGGCTTAGACCACTACTTAGATGGATGCATATTCTACGATTATGAGTATTCACCGTGCGTTGCTATGTTTCTCCTGAAGTGAGTTAAGTGAAAAGTTCTTATGTGATGAAGTGTTAAAATATTAATGATTTCGGAGTTACGATAAAAAAATCGTGTTCTATCGTATGTTGGCACGTTGGGTGCAGTGAGTAGCATGGGAATACGAAGTGAGGATCAAGGTTGCAGCTTGGTGCTGGTAAGGATGTCACGGGCTCGGATGAGCAGGAAAGGAGCTTCGGTGTTTGAGGTAAGTTGGCATTGTCTTCAGCATCACCGGAGATGGGTGCTTGGTAAAGGGGGCTTGTATCATGGTTAATGATCCTCGATCGCTTTCAGCGTTAGTGCGGTCGGTGGATTGGAGGTAAGACCAAGTAAATTGTTATGGTAGATTGTGGGGGAGTGTCCCACATGTTTCATAAATGTGGCACGTAGTCACTTGCCTGATTTAAGATCTAGACCAAATGTGAGGATTGTGGTAATATCATTAATTTGAGAATTTATGCCCGGAGGGCACTCTATTTATTGGGTTATGGACTGTGGAGGTTTGCTCCGGTTATGATGGTGGTCCTTGTGTGTTATGAGAAGAGGAAAATTAGTATGGACCTTTGAAAGGTTATTGGCTTAGTTTGGTATGATCAAGATCGACTTGAGGTCGGTGGATGGGTGTAAACGTGAATTTGGGCTCTATGTCAGGCCAGTTGTGTTCATTTCAGTAATGTGCTCCTTATGGGGTAGTCAGGGTGTTATTTCGTTGTCAGATATTCCATGTAGTGATGCATTGCGCCGTGAAAGTTGCGAGACGGCTTGAGAAATTTCTTATGTGTTGAAGATCCATGCAGAGATGATGTACTATGAACAGGATGGCTCTTGAGATTCAGTCTGTATATCGCACCGTAGTT
>NW_017674989.1:5529-7891 GCF_001879085.1 Nicotiana attenuata
AGGAACAAGATCTCCACTTGTTTCAGAATATGGTAATGTTTCTTGCCAGAAGTATAGACTCAATGATTGATTGACTCGGCAGTGATTATGAATTTCTTCACATCTCTTCCGTTGTGGCGGTGTTGTAAGAGTGGGAGTAAGACCTGTGTATGTTATGGGGTGCAATGGGAGTACCAGATTCGTGGAATTTTGACTAAGTTGAACAGAAAATGTTATCGTGATCCGGTGAGTAAAATGAGGGAAAGTGCAAATTCAGCAAGGATATGCAGTCATGTTTGGGTACAGCATGTAGTGATTGATTTGGTGATTATATGTTGGAAGCAGGTCGGGCATAGAATTCCGGATGTTGGAATTGGGCCCTAACGCTTATTTGCTTTAATAAAAAGGGAATATCTTCAAAATTTGATCGAGCTGATTTGCTCAACTGAGTTGTGGTAGCACGGGAAGGTGCACGAGGTGTTAAACAGTGATTTCAGACTACTCCAGCATAGTTCTCAGCACGTTCGAGGACGAACGTTTGATTAAGTGGGAGAGAATGTAATGACCCGATCGGTCGTTTTGAGTCCTAGTGCTCCGTTCAGCATTCGGAGGCCATGAACAGCTTCATTTCAGGTATTATGACTTGTACGCGTGGTCGGAATTAAGTTCCGGGAAGTTCAGAGTTGATTTAGAAAGAGAATTCTCATTTGAGAAGCTTAAAGTTGAAAGAATGAACTAGGAACAGAATTTTGAGTAAACGACCTCGGAATCAGGATCTGAAGGTTCCAGCAGGTTCGTATGATGATTTCAGACTTGGGCGTATGCCCGGTTCGGGTTTTGGATAACCCGGGAGCGTTTTGGCGCCTATTGTGGAAGTAGTATTTTAGGAGAAATTTCATAAGTTTGGTTTGAAGAGCATTTCAGTGGTATCAATGTCCGTTTGGAATTCCGAGACTGGGAGTAGCTCCGTATGGTGATTCTGGAGTTGGGAGCGCGATCGGAAGTGAATTCGGAGGTCCGTATGTCATTTTGGAGCAATTTGGCTAAAGATAGAATTTGAAGGTTTTTGAGAAGTTTGACCGGAGGTTGACCTTTTGATATCGGGGTCGGAATCCAATTCCGAAAGTTTGAGTAGGTTCGTAATGTCAAATATGATTAGTAAGCAAAATTTGAGGTCAATCGGACGTGATTTGATAGGTTTAAACATCGGAAATAGAAGTTGGAAAGTTCAAAGTTCATAAAGCTTGAATCGGGGTGTAATTCATGATTTTAGCGTTGTTTGATATGATTTGAGGCCTCGAGCAAGTCCGTAATGTGTTTTGGGACTGGTTGGTATGATTGGTTGGGGTCCCGGGGACCTCGGGTGAATTCCGGGTGGTCAACGGATCGAAAATGGATTTTTGGGAAGGCTGAGTCTGCTGGTTGCTGGTATTTCCGCTTCTGCGGAAATGGGACCGCAGAAGCGGTAGAGGACGCCGCAGAAGCGGACCTTGTGCGAAGGATCGTGGACCGCAGATGCGGTCAAGGTTCCGCAGAAGCGGGACCGCACCTGCAGAAGTGGTTATCGCAGAGGCGGAAAAGGGGGCAACCTGGGCGAACCGCAGAAGCGGAATATTTGTCCGCAGAAGCGGAACCGCTGATCCGGTTTGACCTCCGCAAAAGCGAAAATCGCTGAAGCAGTAAGGTTAATTTAAATCGTGGTTTTGGTTCATTTCTTTCATTTCTCATGGCTTGGGGCGATTTGGGGAGCTCCAAAGAGTGGAACTTCGTCATCTATGTTGAGGTAAGTTATCCCCATCACTTTTGAGTTAAATATATCAATTATGTTTGGAATTAAGCATGCAGATTAGTGTAAATTTGGGGGTTTTGGTGGAAAAACCTAGAAAATTATAATCTTGGATTTTAGCCACGAATTTGAGTATGGAACTAGGAGAAAATTATATATTTGAGTTCCTAAGGTCATGGGTAACCTTTATCTTCAAAAAATTTCGGATTCCGGGCACGTGGGCCCGAGGGCATTTTGGTCATTTCACTAGGCGGAATTGGGAATTGTATAATTTGAATTTGTTATTGAGTATTTGAGTGTATTCTCATTAGCTTGTCGTTAATTGGCTAGTTTTGGTGCATTGTGCGTTGGTTCAAGGCTTCGGAGGAACATAGAATGCCGGTTATGGATCTTCAGAGCGAGGTGAGTCTCATTTCTAATCTTGTGAGGGGGAATTTACCCCATAGGTGAAGTAATTGATTATGTGCTCCTATTTGTGGGGGCTACGTACGCATGAGGTGACGAGAGTCCGTGCGTAGCTACTATTATGCTATTGTCCGGGTAGTCTAGGACTCGAAAGCATGTTATATTTGGATTACTGTGAACTCATTGATAGTT
>NW_017674989.1:11484-12813 GCF_001879085.1 Nicotiana attenuata
ATTGTTGCATTTCTTACAAGGACAAGGAATTTCACCTTCTAGTTCTGTGTGCTCAAAAGCAAATTGAAGAAAATCCTCAACTCCTTTTAAATATACATTGCTCAATCTATCTGTACAACGCATCCAAGTCTTGTCCATTTCAAATTTCCTACAAAGAAAAAAATAAGATCAATATACATCAAAAAGAAAAATATTCCAGATTTTCAAGAGTTAAGCACAACTGCAAATGGAAAAAGAATTAAAAGTACACAAAAAGTATAGCTAAATGCCTCTCAAACTAAAAGAGGATGAACAAAGTGGATCAAACTTCAGCCATGGCGAGATCCAAAGTGGCCAAATCACACTTTTCTCGGTTCGAAGATTTTCAATGTGGTTGCTATGTTGATGATAATACCAGCTCCACTTCAAGTTCTAACAAGCAACAATGATTCAATGACTCACTGGAAATATATTTTCAACAAAATGTTGTATCTTTCATTCTACTGTTATATAAAACAACATTACCTGTCCTGATCAGTTCTAATTTAAAGAAAGGCAAGAGAAAAATGACAAAGTCAACAACTTGCTACAATGTGTCATTCCTTCAATTTAAATGTTTTCAGATGATTTAGTGCAAGGAAGTAAAAGTACGAATGTCTTTATCACGTTCAAGTTCAGACATGTCTTTCTCATTCAAACACACCCATGCTTCAATTCCATCACCACATTTGTTATCTAACAGAGTGATCATTTCACAGCAGCGACGTGCACTGCTAACCCAAGAAGGCCTTTCCCTACCAAAGTCAGCATCATATGCTGGTAACTTACTCCAACTGGTACATATAAATGCATCAACGCTGCTGTTTTTCAAAATCCTTCCTGTTCCTCTTTAAAATTTGTAGCTGCTAACAAAGAGATCTCATCACCACTTGCTTTAGTAATGAACTTGGCTGTGTTTCTCACTGCATTGGACAGCAGTGGCACAAAAAGTATAGCTAAATGCCTCTTTCACATCTTTCACAGTAGAAGACGCAACCCCAACAGACAAACTCCCACTTTTAGCCCTCACAAAACAACAATCAGTATTCACCGGAACAATCTGTAATCTAAAGAGCCCAAACATTGAACCTTCAGCTAAAAAAAGTAAGACAGACACTTCTAATTTTAAGAGACATCATCCCCTTGGCCTTTTCTTTTTCTTTACCTTCTCCAGCAAAGCTCATAAATACGCCAATAAAATGGTGGAGATCGAAGAAGCTTCCGCCAATGAGGCATTTCCGATATTATCAAATCCAAACCCAAACCCAAACTTGAACCCGACAAACAGGACTAGGTTCGTATGAATATTTT
>NW_017674989.1:16190-16891 GCF_001879085.1 Nicotiana attenuata
TTATAATTAAGTTTTTAGGAGCGCGACATGATAAGAGAGAAAGTAAATTAGCTTATTACTATGGTGCCTATTTTGTATTCTCCCCTTCTAGAAAATATGTAGGTGGTCATTTGAAGAACACAAACATTGATGTTGATTTTATATCTTTCTTTGACCTATTGGATGACTTGAAAGAGTATTGTAACTTCAATATTTGTGAGGGAGACAAGTTCTTTTATTTGAGAGGTGATAGAATTATTAGTGATTATGATGGGCTAGTTGAATGTCATGACGATGAAGATATTAAAAACATGCTTGTTAGTTATAGAATGCATAAAGAAAGGCCTATTGAGATTTATACACTGCTGAAAAATGATATTTTTATGAGTACTTCTCTTGGAGAAAATAGTTCTAGGGGTAATGAGTCTGAAGAGGTGACAGAATCAGTTGTAGGAGCACATGAATCAGCAAATTCAGCAGGTAATCACTATTTTTATTGATCTTAATTACTTCTATCGATATTTTTACTTGACGTTATTTATTTAACCTTCGTAGGTTCCAACGCTGTGAAAAGGAAAACTAGAGGTCCTACACGGTGTGTGAAAATAATTAACTTACAGGAGGGACAAAATTACCCGTGAAATTTGATGAAGATCATCAAGCTATCGGTGAGAATGCAAGCAAATTAAATTTGGTTTTTTAGGGACAAACAGTTAGAAGCC
>NW_017674989.1:19747-66048 GCF_001879085.1 Nicotiana attenuata
TGTCCTCTGTTTCCATCCCTAAGTCTACAGGTGAAGCGTTGTCTTATTCAGGATGGAGACAGGCTATGATTGACGAGATGTCTCTTTTACATACGAGTGGTACTTGGGAGCTTGTCCTCTCCTTCAGGTAAATCGACTGTTGGTTGTCGTTGGTGTATGCAGTCAAAGTTGGTCCAGATGGCCAGGTTGATCGACTTAAGGCTCGTCTTGTTGCCAAAGGATATACTCAGATATTTGGACTCGATTACAGTGATACTTTCTCTCCCGTGGCTAAAATTGCATCAGTCCGCCTTTTTCTATCCATGGCTGCTGTTCGCCATTGGCCTCTCTATCAGTTGGACATTAAGAATGCTTTTCTTCACGGTGACCTTGAGGATGAGGTTTATATGGAGCAACCACCTGGATTTGTTGCTCAGGGGGAGTCTAGTGGCCTTGTATGTCGGTTGCGCCGGTCCCTCTATGGTCTAAAACAGTCTCCTCGAGCCTGGTTTGGTAAGTTCAGCACAGTTATTCAGGAGTTTGGCATGACTCGTAGTGAAGCTGATCACTCTGTATTTTATCGACATTCTGCTTCAAATCTCTGTATTTATCTGGTCGGCTTATAAAATATAATTATAATTTATCTTCTTTTGTAGGGTGAGCATGAGTAAACCAACATAGCTGGCAATATGGTTCATCAATGCACAAGTTGCTGGAAGAAAATTTGCTTTTAAGGTTGTTATTAGAATAGAAATTATGACTTTTGGAGATGTTATTGTTCTTTTTTCTAAGTAAAGACATATGTTTTAGTGGTATTTAGTTTTTGAAAGTATGTAAAATACTCAGTGCTTCAGTTGTATTGACTTTTGCAAATATATATCATATATCAATATATATATAATTTGTGATGTTTTAAAAGATAGAAAATGTAAATTGTGTATGTAGCAACTACATATTTATTGTTGCTAGCTGTACAACAGAAAATGTAATATTATTGGCAAAAAGTAATTTTGTGGCCACAATAATACTTGTTGCTAAAAGCCTTTATAACTATATTAACTATCCTCCCGCCAATTTTCTTGCCACAAGTAATATTGTTGCGAAAAAATAATTATTTATCGCAACAATAATTGTTGTTGCTAAATACTTTCATAAGCTACATTCGTGTGACCAAAATATAATTAATGGCAACAACATTCTTTGTTGCGTTAAAACAATATTTTGCAACAACGTCTTTTGTTGTTGCAAAAACTTTTCCCATCAGCATTTATTGCAACGACATGCAACAACTTTTCAGTTGTTGCCAAAAGTACTTTTCGCAACAATATGCAATAAATGGCAACAAAAAAATTTGTTGCAAATTCCATATTATCTTGTAGTGCCATTTTACTTTTTGTAGATTAGATGTGTATATAACCTGACGTTGGTATTATCTCATTATCAAGTTACATATACGTTGTATACCCTGCTCATTTACAATTTTCACATCTATTGATATATTTAACCTTGAAGTTCGGTTCATTGAATTTTTTTTCCAGTTTCACTTCATTACAAAGCACAACCTGAAAATAGTCGAGGTAGTACTGTCAAAGAAAGTTGGTTCTTCTTTCCTCCATGCATCAGTAATGATGTGAGACTGCTGATTTGCACGAGGACTCGTGATGTTGATATTGTAATTAGAGGATGGAACATCTAGAAAAGCTTTGTAACTCGATTTGAATGAACTTCAAAAAATTTCAATTTAAAATTATAAAAATTTGACATATCTTATGTAATTGAGTTACTGATAATTGATTACTTACTAAATAAGCGCATTGTCAATTTCAAACTTTACATACGTGTGGTTTTTTGCACTTTCTTATTATATGTTGAAAAAATGTTGATCCTAAATAGACTACAAAATTATGAAGATAAAGGATGTTGATTTAACAGTGAAAGAAACAGTGTGATCGGGTGCCCGTGCACGGGCACAAGCCATCTAGTATACATATAAGAAGACGTAAAATTATTTTTCAAGTTGACAAAATTCTTAGGGTACATAAATTTATTCTATAAGTAGAGTTTTGGAGGTAGAAAAAAAATTTGAAAACAGAGTAAAATCAGTTAGTAAAAGACCATCCAATTGCTCGAGGAAGATTTTAATGCACAATGAAAGCTATATCTTCAACACGAGCAAACTTCAAAAACTATATTTCAAGAGAAAACGGTGGTAGAACGAGATTATCCTTTGTAGATAGCCTCGGAGGAATAGAAAAATATTTACAGATTGTGCATTACTTGCAAACAGATAAAGAACCGTTAGCAATAGCAACTAGTAGGTGTAGTAGCAATAACTTTAGAGGGGCGGGTCGTACAACTCACTCTATATTCAACATATCCCTTTACACCACTAAAATAACCATCACAAATGTATCAAAGTCAATGCAGAGTGATGGTATAAATTTATATAAAAACCAGAGGGATGAAGCGCCTATAGCGAAGCATCAGACAATTAAAATAATTGAAATGAGCTTTAGAGATGTATGAATATCAATAAACTGTTTGGTGGAAAAGTAATAATTTTAGGATGGGGCTTATCAAGTACTACCAGTAGTTTCAAAATCGATTAGAGTAAAGACTGTAGATGCTAGCTTGATAAAATCATACTTATAACCTCAAATAGAAAAGATTCAACTAACAAAAATATGAGAGTCAGAACAAAGCCGTCATTCAATGACTTCTTACTTCATGTCAAAAAGAGGGAAGAGCATACAATAAGAGATAATTTGGTCCTTCCAAATAATTGGTTAACTATCAATCCAGTGGTGATGGTAGTCATGAAGACGCTTAATAAAAGAAAATATTTTCATAATTAGATGAAAATATCATTTCTGCAAATTACATGATAGAAAGATCTATCTTGGCAAATTGGAATAAGTATGTTGATCAACTGTATAAACTGTTGATTTTAAAGTTTTCCGGCAACTGTTATAAATTGTTGATTTTAAAGTTTTCACGCAAAAGCAAAATACTTTTTAGTTTTGACTCAGTGGAATATAATATAGAAGATGATACTAACAATTACTATGAGGAAGAATATTTGATAAAATTGATCTTTCATTTTATGCGGGTTAGTTTTGAAGAAAAATAGACTCATCATGGTACTGAGAAACTTATCTGCCAAATAGCTTATGTAATGGTATAAGGATGGCATGTGAGGTTTTGACAATAACGTCATACATGTAAATGTTTGGTTTTTTATGTATTTAATTAATATATTAAATATTTAAAAGAGGGTAAATGAGAAATGGAGGAAAATGAAATTTTGAGTGAAATTTTAAGTTTCCCCCTTGGCAAATGGACATTGTCCCATATTGGAAGAGGAAGAAGTTTTTTATGGGTATATAAGCAATTGCTCTTCTTCTAGCTCTTAAAGAGTTCAGAAGAAGGCAAGCCTCGCGCCGTCGTCGTCGTCGCTCGCTCGGCTCGGCTTCGGCTACGGCTACGGCTTCGGCTTCGGCTTCGGCTTCGGCTTCGGCAACTTTGGCTATAAATATAACACTATTCTGCTCAAAATTTCAGTACGATTTTCTGAGTTTTCTCTCCTTCTTCTGCATACTTTTAGCATCAAACAAAGCAACAGTAAGTGTGATTTGCTACCGAACTTTGTGTTCGCTGAAACACTGAGGTTTGAAGTACCACTACACCAGTGTGTAATTCGTTCTATCCTGGGAGGAAATAATTCATAACCTTGGGTACTAGGAGGGGATTAAATTCCTTAAGGAAACACTGTGAATTCAGTGGGCTCGAATTGGTTTTCTGTTTATGTTCATTTCTGTTTATGTTCATTTATATTTCCAGAATTATTTTACAAATACAGTATACTAACAAGCTTAAGGAATTTAAATTAATATATTCTGTATTTGTACTCACTATTTCTGGAGAGTAAAACCTGTGTGGTTTTGTCTCTATTAAAATCTACGTGATTTTAACGTTTGTGTCATTCTTTTACAGAAATGACTAATGAGAATGAGAACCAAGCTGTTCCAATGGTGACTGCCAATGCCTCAACAAGTTCATAACTTTTATTGACGATAGTATTAGATATTGCTATGTTTACTTACTTAATAGTAAAGATGAAGCAATAGACGCATTCAAGCAATACAAAAATGAAGTTGAAACACAACTTAATAAGAAAATCAAAATGATAAGAAGTGATAGGGGTGGTGAATATGAATCTCCTTTTGAACAAATATGTTTAGAATATGGAATTATTCATCAAACAACGGCCCCTTACACGCCCCAATCCAATGAATTGCAGAAAGAAAGAATCGTTTATTAAAGAAGATGATGAATGCATTATTGATAAGTTCTGGTTTGCCACAGAACTTGTGGGGGGAAGCCGTTCTTACGGCTAGTCGAATACTAAATCGAGTACCCCATAGCAAAACACAATCCATTCCATATGAAAAAAAGGAAAGGAAGGAAGCCCAACTTGAATTATTTTAAAGTGTGGGGGCGTTTGGCAAAAGTGCAAGTTCCTAAACCTAAAAGGGTAAAAATAGGACCGAAAACCGTTGATTGTGTTTTCATTGGATGTGCGACTAATAGTAAAGCATATCGATTTCTGGTTCATAAATCAGAAAATCCCGATATTCATAATAATACGGTTATAAAATCAGATAATGCTGAGTTCTTTGAAAATATATATCCGTATAAAAAGGAGTGTGAGTCGATTGGTGAAGGATCTAAACGACCTCGGGAGAAACAAAAGAAAGTACACTTAACCAGGAGGATCCAAGACGTAGTAAACGTCAAAGAACGTCTACTTCATTTGGACCAGATTTTGTGACTTTGTTATTGGAAAATGAGCCTCAAACATTTAAAGAAGCTATGTCTTCTTCGGAATCATTGTTATGGAAAGAGGCAGTCAATAGTGAAATAGAATCCATATTGAACAACCATACATGGGAATTGGTTGATCTTCCTCCTGGAAATAAACCGTTGGGTTCTAAATGGATCTTTAAGAGAAAAATGAAAGTTGATGGCACTATTGACAAATATAAGGCAAGACTTGTGGTCAAAGGGTATAGACAATGAGAAGGTCTTGACTATTTTGATACATACTCTCCAGTTACAAGAATTACGTCCATACGAACGTTAGTAGCGTTAGCTGCAGTTTATGGTCTTGAAATTCATAAAATGGATGTTAAGACGACCTTCTTAAATGGAGAGTTGGAGGAAAAAATCTACATGGAACAACCTGAAGGGTTTGTGGTTCCAGGTAAAGAAAAGAAGGTCTGTAGACTTGTTAAGTCCCTTTACGGATTAAAACAAGCACCCAAACAATGACATGCGAAATTTGACCAAACAATGTTGTCAAATAGATTTAAGATAAATGAATGTGAGAAATGTGTGTACATTAAAAATGTTCCAAATCACATAGTCATTGTTTGCTTATATGTGGATGATATGCTCATAATGAGTAATGACATTGCCAACATAAATGCTACTAAGCGTATGCTAACTAGCAAGTTTGATATGAAAGACTTGGGAGTTGCTGATTTAATTCTGGGAATTAAGATCCATAAGACTTCTCAAGGTCTGGCATTGTCACAATCTCATTATATTAAGACAGTACTTGAAAAATTCAAGCACTTGGGCTTTAAAGTTGCAAAGACTCCAATTGACGTGAATCTTGCATTAGCAAAGAACAAAGGTCAAAGCATATCACAATTGGACTATGCTCGCGTGTTGGGTTGCTTAATGTACATCATGAATTGTACACGACCAGATATAGCTTGTGCTATAAGTAAATTGAGTCGATATACGAGCAATCCAGGTCAATCTCATTGGATGGCCATGAAACGAGTTTTGGGGTATTTAGTACATACCCAGGACTTTGCTTTGCACTACAGTAAATATCCTGCGGTCATTGAGGGATACTGTGATGCAAATTGGATCACCGGATCAACTGATTCCAAGTCCACAAGTGGATATGTATTCACTATTGCTGGAGGAGCGGTATCTTGGAAGTCGTCCAAACAAACTTGTATTGCCCGCTCTACAATGGAGGCTGAGTTCATAACCTTGGATAAAGTCGGTGAAGAAGCTGAATGGATCCGGAATTTCTTGGAAGATATTCCATTTTGGCCCAAACCGTTGGCACCAATATGCAGACGTTGCGATAGTCAAGCGGCAATTGGAAGGACTGGGAGCGTTATGTATAACGGTAAATCTCGCCATATATGACGAAGAGATAAAACCGTTAGACAATTACTCTCTAGAGGAATTATCACGACTGACTATGTAAAGTCAAGTGATAATGTGTCGGATCCACTTACAAAAGGCCTAACTAGAGAGCTAGTAGAGAAGTCATCAAGGGGAATGGGACTGTGGCCGAGAACAAGTCATAGTGGCGGTAACTCTACCTAGAAGAATGGAGATCCCAAGATCTAGGTTCAAGGAGATCAAACAAAGTCATTAATGACGGTTCAACATTGTCAACTAAACTTTTGGTCCATTCTCGCGATGAGACAATGTTCAGTACCAAGGATAAAGCATTAAGGCTTTTTAATGATTTCTAAATTTGATACGGGGTATATCAAATAGTGTATCTACGGGATGACACATTTAGGAATCACCTATGTAAGTGTGAAGTGTTAGCCGCTTCAAGGAGAACTTTGTAAGGTCAGTTCTCTATGCACTTATGAAACCAGGCAGTGTTCATGGCTGAAACGAACACAACAATGAGAACCAAAGACGGTTAAGGGTTGGTTGTGTGAATTGTGGTTTTCTAGGTATACACCAAAGTTCAACGGTTCAAAGATATCAAATCTACCGATTGATCGAGTATATCCGACATAAGTTCACTACGGAAAGTTCAAAGGGAAACCTACTTATCCAGATGCAATTAATCCTTGCTTGCAAATCACACAGTTTTTCATGCATACTTCCGTGATATAGCCATTCCCCATTAATGTGGGGGATTATTGGTTTTTTATGTATTTAATTAATATATTAAATACTTAAAAGAGGGTGAATGGGAAATGGAGGGAAATAAAATTTTGAGTGAAATTTTAAGTTTTCCCCCTTGGCAAATGGACATTGTCCCATATTGGAAGAGGAAGAGATTTTTTATGGGTATATAAGCAATTGCTCTTCTTCTAGCTCTTAAAGAGTTGGGAAGAAGGCAAGCCTCGCGCCGTCGTCGTCGTCGCTCGCTCGGCTCGGCTTCGGCTTCGGGCTTCGGCTTCGGCTTCGGCTTCGGCTTCGGATTTGGATTCGGATTCGGATTCGGATTTGGTCAAATGATCGATTGATTGATTAACTTTTTGGACCAAATTTATTTGTTAATAGTAAAATATTAACAGAAATGTTATTAAATATTTGTTTTAATATTAAATATTAATATTAAATCCAATCCGTTTTTCTGTTTTGGTAACAAAAAAGTAACTACCCTCTTTATTTTCCCTCTTTATTGTTGAGTAAATGGCTAATGGCATTTATGCTGTGGCCGTTTTACATAAACAACCATTCTGAAGAGTTGAACCTCTTCAGATTTCAGCCCAACTTTGGCTATAAATACAACACTATTCTGCTCAGAATTTCACTACGATTTTCTGAGTTTTTTCTCCTTCTTGTGCATACTTTTAGCATCAAACAAAGCAACAGTAAGTGTGATTTGCTACCGAACTTTGTGTTCGCTGAAACACTGGGGTTTGAAGTACCACTACACCAGTGTGTAATTCATTCTATCCTGGGAGGAAATAATCCATAACCTTGGGTATTAGGAGGGGATTAAATTCCTTAAGGAAACACTGTGAATTCAGTGGGCTCGAATTGGTTTTCTGTTTGTGTTCATTTCTGTTTATGTTCATTTATATTTCCAGAATTATTTTATAAATATAGTATACTAACAGTAAAAATCATGATGTGTCTATGTGTTATATTTGTCCGTTTTATGTACACTTATATTTTGCCATGACAAATAAATAAAGTACAAGGAAAAACAATCTTAAATATTGGACTATATTTATCGCAATATACTTTCTCGCACAGGCAACTATATGTTTTACTTTCGCGAGAGATATCATCATCTACAATAAGAATATTTTGGTCATGAAAGAGCAACCAACATATTAAAAGGGAACATAGACAAAATACATTGTCTGTATAGAAGTCTTAAACAAGATATCATGATATTGCTTATTTTTAATTTATAAGTGCATGATAATATTATCTAATATGACTAAATTGATCGTTTTTGCAGGTTTATATGATGTCCAATCATTTTTGATTTCACGTATTATGCCACTGTAATAATAATTGTTATCTTTTATTTAATTATTTGCATTTATTGTGCCTTCATATAAATAATTAGCCAAATCATTACATGCTATCATTAACGTGAAGGCACATTTATAGAAATTAGTATCATAAAAGAACAAATATTATTACTTTGTCAAACAACAAATCTAACTAATCCATTTTGCAACAATGGTGATTTGCCAATATTTTCAAGCTTTTTCAACACACCCAC
Organism: Nicotiana attenuata; assembly: GCF_001879085.1. Classification (NCBI taxonomy): domain Eukaryota; kingdom Viridiplantae; phylum Streptophyta; class Magnoliopsida; order Solanales; family Solanaceae; genus Nicotiana; species Nicotiana attenuata. The sequence goes on from NW_017674989.1 coordinate 28,248, forward strand.
TTGATTTATATTCACTTTTCTTATTCGAATCAAGATGCACTTCATCAAGATTGCAACAATGGTGAGTGTTTCCAAACATTTTCAAAAATAACATCCATTTGATTTAAACTCACTTTGCATATTCAAAATTCAAGACCCACTTCTTCAAGGTATTATACTTCAACTGCTATAGATTCAACAAACTAAGAAGAAGCGAATGATATGTATTTTTCTGAAGTTTGCCTAGGCTAGGGATGCAAAAAAAATTAAAAGTAGATACCCCTTAAATAGCGCTGTAAAAGAGGCTTCTGTCCTCATTTTTTTATTGGGAATTTCTTATAGGTACAAAAATAGGACAATATTTATCCGCTTTAGCTTGGTTTATGGATTTTCAAAAAGTAGCGCGAGCTTTTTACAAAAAATATATACAACTTCAATCAAAACATACAATTTGTATACAACTTTTTGTTGAGTAGAATCCAGTCAGAACATACAACTCACGTGTAGTCAATAGGTTCAACTGATCTCAATATTTTCAACAAGATATCCATGTAAGAAAATTACTGTTTAAAATAATAATAATTTTAACTTATAATTCCAAAAGTACAATGAGTATGCAATCGTAAGAACTAAAGGTTGAACCCGTAAAATTTATATTCATGTTCGACCTCCTTTTAATTAATAGTGCAACCATCCTGCTAAAATCCTGGATCCGCCTCTTCACACGGCCAAAGGATCCAATACTGAATCCATTTTTCTCTTTGCTTAATGCTGAAACTGATTCTGAAGGATCAAATAGGTGATGGCTTGGAGAGTCATTGAAACAAAAAAAATATGGCTTAGTATATATTAAAAAGAATAGAAAAAGAAGTCTAGCCTATCCTATATAGTAGAGTATAATTAGGCCTAACTCAGATCTAAAAGCTACTTAAATAGCCGTCTAAGCAGACGATGGATGAGCAGCATTTTAACATGCAACATAAGGAGGAGACAAAGACAGGTTGAGGCGACATGTAGAAATGTCAGGTGTTTGGACGATAAGAGTTGATCATGTTCTTGTTTTAGAAGAGAGAGTGAGAGAAAATAGGAAAGCTAGGAGCTTAATCACTTACTTTACATACAATTGGTAAATCTCATATAATTATGCCAGGTAATTTAATGGGAACCTCCTAAGCCCATCTCTAATGGTACTCTATTTTTTTGCACCAAATCCAAATTTGGTGCAAGAAATAGAGTAAAATTGCTCCAATGGTACTCCATTTGTTGCTCTATTATAGAGCATGAATAGTGTTGCACCAAATTTGGTGCAACACTATTCATTACTCTATATTTGGTTTAATAATATTTTATTCATTTTTTTTATTGTTGAACTTTTAATTAATTATATATTGTGTATATAATTAACTTTTATATTAAGATTTTTATAATTTTAATTTTATATCCTATTTTACGATATATTAATTTTTGTATATATTATATTTAAATAAAATTATAAGTTAATTTTATTATTGTTATAATTGTATAAATTAAATTTGACTATGATGTAATATTTATTTAATTATGTTTTATTAATGATTTCACTTTTTGTTAATTTATGCTTTATGTAAAATTTTGTAATAAATGATTATATAAGTGGTGAATGTGAATTATATATAATGAATATGGAAAAAAGAAAAAAGATAGTATTAGTTTGAAGGAAATAAAAAATAAAAAGTAAATAGAAGATAATAATATAATATAGAAGAGAGAGAAAATTTGGTGTAAAAAATAGTGTGATTGTTGGAGTAGATTTGGTGTTGCACCATTTCAGAGTGAAAAATGGTGCAAAAAATAGAGTGATTGTTAGAGATGCCTAATTATGGTAAAATTTTGCAAATATATTTGTGTTTTTTTAAAAGAAAAAATATATAGTAAATGACATCTAGAGGCCCATGTTCGTGTGCTATCAATAACGGGACAAGTGCACATATAGTCATTTTCAGGAATGTTATTTAGAGATCAACCAATATTTACTTTTGTCCTGAAATTTTAAACTAAAAATCTTAAATTCAGGACAATTCAGGATGTTTTGTCCTAAAAATTTGAACTCAAAAATTAAAATTCAGGACGCACTGCCTAATTCCTAAATAGCATCCCTTTAGAGTGACTACCTGGTGTCATGTCTACACCAATAACATTAGTTGCCTATTCACTTATTAGCCGAGGTCACTATGGATAATAAAATTTTAATGATGCAAACGATAAATAAGGAAGAGAGTTTTAATTCACGTTGCATAAATCAAAGGTTATTAACTTATTATTAGGGGTGGCATGGGCAGAGTGGGCTGAATTTGGGCGGGTCAAGATGGGTTAGGTTAATAAATGGGTCATTGCCTAACCCAGCCCAAAGTGTACTTGGGCTAAGATGGGCTGGGTCAAGATGGGAAAATAACGGATCATAATCCAACCCGCCCAACTTGACCCTTATTTTAGAACCATGCTCATCTTGCATAAAAAATGCTTTTTACCTTAAAATGTGTAAGTTGAAAAATATTTTGCACCTGGAGATAGGTGGAGCAGAAAAACGAAAAAACATAAAATTAAAAATACCAAAAAAAAAGTAAAAGAAAATATTTTTGAGGGGGTTTGCGCAATTGAAAATACAAAAAAAAAATTTAAATTTTTTTTTGAGCGAGTTTGCAGGGGGGTTTTAGGGGGTAGGGGAAGAGTGCAGGAAAACAAAAAAAAAACAGAAAATTGAAAATAAAAAAAAAAGGTAAAAATTTTCTTTAGGGGTTAGGGGAGGTGGGGTGGGGTAGGGGTGGGTGGTGCAGAAAACAGAAAAACAGAATTAAAAATAACAAATACTTTTTTGAGGGGGCCTTTGCGGGTGGAGACGGGGGGGGGTGGTGCAGTAAAACAAAAGAACAGAAAATTGAAAATACAAAAAAAAAATAATAAAAAAAAAGTAAAATTGGGGTAACTAAGTAAATTTCTAGATAAGTTGTGTTGAGATTTGTGTTGGGTGAATTTCATGGGTTGTATTTGGGCTGCTTAACTGGTCAGAATGGGCTATGAAAAATAATAAATTGACTTGGGCTCAACTCAAATTGACCCATGAGCTAAAATATTTGTAGTCCAACTCATTAATTTCTGGGCGGGTTGGACGGATTGGATGAGTTTGGGCTCAATTGCCACCCCTACTTATTGTAGAGGTAGAATAGAATTACTAGGGTGAAATTCAAAAATAGCCAGATTTACAACTGGTCGTTCAAAAATAGCCCAGTTTTAAAAGTAATCAAAATTTAGCCACTTTTCATGTAAAGATAAATTTGAGCGAAAACACTGTTCAAAACCCGAAAAATACGCCAGTATATTATGCCGGAGTTCCAGCATAAGTATACTTGAACTCCAGCATATTATACTGGAGTTCCAGGATAAGTATGTTGGAACTCCAGCATAATATGATGAAGTTCTAGCATAAGTACACTAGAACTCCAGCATAATATACTGGAGTTCCAGCAAGTATACCTGTCCAGCATAATATGCTGGAGTTCATACACAGGTGCACCGAACTCCAGTATATTATGCTGGACCGGTCTCTGTTGCAGCAAAATAGTGGCTATTTTTCATTGACTTGGTAAACGCTGGCTATTTTGAATGACCAGTCTGAAAACTGGCTATACCATGCTATTTTGACGAATTACTAGGGGTGAACCAATATATTTTGCTTAGAAAAGGATTTCGCTTACTAATTCTTCTTGGAGTGTGACTTTGTTACGCAACCTTTAAATTCCCTTGCATATTAGGGTTTGTAGAGAGTTTGTATCGCAGCAGCTTACAAGCCACGACCACGGGAAAAGCAACAGCAACAACAGACATATTTTTGCCTGAATGCCTCATTCACAAAATACTCTCTTACTTTAGCTATGAAGAAGCATAGCAGATGAGAAATCTCTCCAAAACATGGCGACAAGCCTGCTTGACTCTTCCCTACTTGAAATTCAAATTCATTGTTCTTTATCACGAAGGATCAATTGACTCCGAAACATAAAGTAACAAGACCATAACCCCGTGCCCCCGCCTTAAAGGATCCCACCTCATCACCCTCATCTCCAACTTATTTGTGGTTTTAAGGTGCTTTTGACTATTATAAAAACTTATTTGGAGACCAAGGCGAGGGGTCATCTTCGGCAACGAACCGGTGGAGCCGGCCTCCCCGCCGTCCCCCCTGCCCGCACCCTCCATAACGGAAATACGTAGAAACCTTGATATGTTTACTTTCTCCTTTAAATAAGATCGGGATGAGGAGTGACCTTTTACTGGACCTCGAGGATCGGGTTAAACTTGAAACTGCCTCAGAAGCAAAGAGATGCAAAATAATAGAATTCACGGAGATCTTGGCCTTTGATGAAGATGAACTGATATACTGGTATTGTCTTCCAACTCCGTATCCTAACTCAGGGCAAACTATCTCTAGATGGCAAAGTGAAAAGTAGAATTGATATGCACATCCCTCCATTCCAATAGAAAACGTTAGCCTTCATCCATGAGATCGGGGTATCACTACCAATAGGGGCCCGCTTCCATAATAGACTTTGAAGCCTCACCTTCCCTTTCGACGTCCGATCCCGGATACCATGACTTGCCTTCAAATGGGCTTCACCTTCAAATGAGAGTAATCGATCTGCGGACAGCAAGGCCAATGAAGATCAAATTTACCGGGGTCTGAGTCGTGTCTTGTCCTTGAGTCCTCTCTAAGCCTCTCATATCCTTCTTTCCTTCGCTTGGGACTCACTAGCACACTCCTTGCTGCTTTCGTGCTTGATGGCTTCCGATGAACCAATGATAGAGATCCTTCCCTAACAGCTGCTGTTCAATCCGTCCCTGAGAGTGAGAGGAATCGTAGGAATTCACATTGCCTTTTACGGCTTGGAATTCCTATTGCATAGAATAAATTTATTGGGCAATGCCTTTCTTTTCTTGAATTCAAAAATTCTCCGCCTTTTCTCAGCTTGACACCTACTTTAGAACCATCCTTTTCTAAGTACGACAAAGCTTCCTTGTAAACTAAGGCTAAGGCACGCTCGATAGCAAGAAGCTAGTGACTTTTTTCAGGTCATTAACTAGAACTTGCACGAGGTATCACAGTGGGGCCTGTCTTCTGTCCGGTTCTTGGGTCCGGTCGAGCCTCTTTGAAATTACATCCCTGCCTCTCGTCTAACTCGAGTTGCCCCGCTCCTTTGGCAGTTAAAGTAGCTCGCTTCAAGAAGTAAGATTATATCCCTAGGGGTATGTTACGAGCAGAAGTTCTCTTGCTAGTGGAAGTAAGAGTAGCAAGGTTAGAACCGCATATAAATATAATAGGAGGTTCGGAAGAAATTAGATTCCCTAGAAGTTTTGTCCGGTTGGGAAAGCCAGAACTCTTGTAAACCAGCTTGATAAAGGGTAGTGGTAGGGACAGTCTCAGTACCACTGGAAGTGCGATAGTCCTTCAAGCAAGGGACTTGGGCAAACAAAGTCCTTACTCGTATTCAACCAACAACTCGTGTATCGTATAGAGCTTTTTCCTATCCTTTCCGCATAGACTTGCTTCGCACCTGTGTCAAAAGCCAGTTTAGTTTTACTCAAGAATAAGAATGATAAAGCATTTCGCAAGCTAGAATCCCTATAAAAAGTCCGTCCCAACAATTTAGCCGGAAAAGAAAAAAAGTGGGGTAGAAGTTAAGTTTCTATTGAATTGAGTAAGATCCTTTTGAATAGAAGATGCCCATGAAAAAGAATTTTTTTAGAGGAAGATAAAAAAAATGCGGATTTCTCTATTGATTAACCTCTGAAGCGGATAAGATCCAAAGAAGTCTATACCTGCAGATGAAAGAGGAGCTTCTACGTGAACATTTCTAACAGTGGTTTCTCCTCCAACAGTCAAGTAACTAGCACTGGTTATTCCAGCAACAGCTCTTACTGTAACAGAACTAGGACCGTCAACTCTAATTGTAGCAGGGGGAATGTCTTCACCACCAGATATTGCATTAAGAGCTTCTATTGCATCAACGGTGGAAATGGAGAGATACAGTGACAACAAAATCCCTATTGTCAAGTTTGAATTTTCAGCATATGTTCCTCATGAAGATTTCTCTTTTATTGATAAGTGGCTTGACATTGCACTTCAGCGTGGTGTAAAAGATCTTTTGTATAAAGGAACTTCATCATACCCCTTCCCTATTTCCACATTCTTGGCGTCAAAATCTATAAGAGAATTGATTCTGACGCGTTGTAGTCTGATGGGTGTTTCATCATGTGGTGTTGTGACCAACTGCAATTTATTAAGAAAGCTTTCTCTATCTTATGTAAGCTTAGATGAAAACATGCTTCAAACTCTACTCACAAGTTGCCCCTTAATTGTCGCTTTCATCCTTCACTTTTGTTCGGGGTTGAAAAAGATGAGTTGCTGAATCTTCAAAAGATCAAGTCAGTTTCCATTAGGACACTGAGAAAACAGTGTATTAAAATTCAAGCACCAATTGTTGAACACTTGTCTTATTGTGGGTGGTTGAAATATCCTACTATGTTGGATATTGTTCAGTGTCTGAAATCTTTAGAGCTATCATGTATGAATATATCCGATGAATTTATCCACCATCTTTTCTTTAGATCTCAATTCCTTGAGAGTTTAAGATTGGACTTTGTTTATAAAGGCTTAGAAAGGTTTAACATTTACGGGAGTCAATCCCTAAGGATCTTGGAGATTAAGCGTAGTAAGCACATAGGAGAGATTGATGTTCCAAATTTGGTATCACTTGAATATACTGGAAGATCACATTCCTGAACTTAAAATTGCAAAAGAGCAAGCCAATTGAAGCAATCAAAAATCTATCGGCATTGCTCCGACAATTTAATTGCTGAATGGTCTTGTAAGTTGAAGAAATTTCTATCAAACTCGACCTCTTGGTCTCAAGTTTTCCTTCATTTTTTCATATGCAATGGAATCGACATGAAAGATTTGCAACTAGACCATAGAGTTACTACCCCTGACGTTTTAGATGTAGATATAAAGTTGTATATATTGTGCCCAACTTTTGTGGATGCTTTGCTATGGAATTGTCATCCTAGGAATTCATTCGATCGTCAACTGTCGAAATGATTACATGTTTCATCGATCGTTTAAAGTATATGAAGAATTCAAGTCATTCTACTTCTCATGGAACTAAGCCTTGGCATAGTCAATTGAAAGAAGTAAAAACCTACAAATTTGATATGAAAAATAAGCCCGTGGAACTCAGAAGTGGGGAGCTGGCATTGAGGACCCATAGGGAGCGGGAGAAAATTTGCTTTTTATTAGATTGGTGATGCTGTTAATCGAATGTGATTGAGTTGGAGATATCAAGGCACAAGATACCAACAAAGACCAAGATACTCTGTTTAATTTTCTTTCTTCCTAGATGCTATCACTAGTAAATTCCACAAAGCAGTTTGCTTACTCTTGCTATTTTTTAATTTTAACTTTTGCATGATTGGTGTTATAGGTAAAAATATATGGAGTTGTTCTAGTACTACAAAATACATTAGTGCATTGTGCTGAATACATTAGCTTGTTTTATGGCCTGCTCCCAGTTGTTGGTGTGTTTATTGTCGTGTATTTTAACTAGCATGGCATCGACAATTCATACTGTAAGCTTAGAACATGAAATCAAATATTTAACAAAATTGAAAATCTTCAAGAATAATGCAAAAATAGAACCAGTAAGGAAAATCCTCCATGTTTTTAATGCTACAGTAAAATTCCCTTGGTGACAACTTAGTAGAACAACTAGTTCAACTTTAGAAATTAATAGCATCAGCTATATTCTACTATCTTATAAAGGGGAGTTAGCACACAGCTGGACGACATGTCTGCTTGGGGTTGGAAGGATAATTTGGTCATTTCAGATAAAATGGAACATTATGGTAGGCTAAAAAGAAATATTACTGTAGCTGCTATATAAATTTTTGAGTACCTTGACTAAATTGACCTTTGCTTATGTCATAGTCTGTCATGCACACATCTCACATCAGCTTTACTTTGTACTCCCCCATGTGGACCCCACGTCCCATCCCACCTAAACCGTTTACATTTTTCAACCATTCATATTATACAATTGTGTTATAAATAGAATTGTATTTATGGTGAATGTCTATATTTAGAGAGATTTTAAGGCTTGTTACTTGGTGGCTAAGTCACTTTTACCCTATAAATAGAGGGGTCATATTCCATTGTAATCCATCCAATATCAATAAGAATTCTCTCTCTACTTTTCTCTACAATACTCTTCTTTTTCATTTATTGTTTTATAACACGTTATCAGCACGAGACTCTAACCAATTGAGTAGAAGCTTTGGGATTGAGCATAATGATTGTCAATTGTTCCATGAACTTCCTTCATGATTAAATTCTGGATTTAAGGTATGTATTTTACCGTATATTTCTCTTTTATTCTATAATTTGATTTTAAATACGAGCAAAGACAATAAATTTTGATTATAACTCTAATGGAGTTAGTAAGAAATTATAACCACCAAAAGTGGTAAAATAGTTATCCCTTGCCATGATTGTGGGCAAAGAATTGAAAACACATCCCATTGAATTTGCTCCATTCTCATTCCCTTAAGAGAATGTGATAGCAATATGTGATAAATCTGAAAGAAGACAAAATTATTACCGTGAAGGTATCAATGGATGTTGACGTGGCAATAGACGAAATTATAATCGTCATCATTGTGATAATGAGAATAATAAGGATTCTCAAAATAATCCTTCACTATGTGAAAGTAATATTTGTCATCGATTTGACATGAGATTTTATAAAGCACATATAGATGATTATAGTCCATTTATGATGTGAATGTGACAACATCTGATTTATGAATACATATTCATTCTTGGAAGAATATGAACGTGCTAGTGGTAGTGAATATACCACGCTCACCTCTAGAAGGAGGTTTGAGATGATATAAGAAAATAATGTCATTATTATAGCATGAATGGTCATTGGTCACGTACCTATTGCACGCCAAAATATTTTGGCAATGTGATCATTAACGAATAACATTAATGCAAGATACATATCTTGCATATAATTTTGACCATAACCATAATGGTATAACTTTTTTTTAAAAGAGATATTAGCCATATGAATTTTGATGAATATGTGGTAGTACCAAATTAATTGAGAGCTCTGGAAGAGCCAATTATTAATATTTTGGAGGAATACAGTTAATTATCAATGAGGCATTGTGTTGTAGTAAGTCTCAAACAAACTTATTGAGTTTCTAAAATATTCGTGAAAGCGATTGGTTATATGAGACTATAATAAAGGAAAGATTTAATATCTTCTATTAATACAACTTGTAGCGGGGTAATATTTATGTGAAAAGTTGCCCGCTTTATTCTTCAGTTTGTACTACACAAATAAAAGAATACCACACTAAAGTGGATGTTTATTGATATAAAAACCCATATCATAATAAACTTGGAGTTTATTGATAATTGCACACGTCATGGTGTAAATATGAAGTTTATCAATATTGAAATTTATTCAGTTAGCATAATTGGTTTAGCCATATCAATTTAAGTATGATGTGCAAAAAATAATAGAGAATTCACTTGGGTAGATATTAAAGAACTAGAAAGTACTTTACGAATTCTCTTATAGTGCTTGTTTTCATTAATTAATTGACCAACTAAAATTGGGATTGAATCACATGAAAGCTGGAAATATCAAAGGGGAATATGGGCCCATTCACCTGCCATGTATACCACATAAGATGCATCTATGAGATGGTTACATGTGCGATTATTATTAACCCGCAACATGGTGTTTGCGAGGTAACTTGCTCAATAATTTAATTTAGAGCATAATTTCTAGATATTTCTGTTCAAGGCAGTTTATCTTGATACGTTGGTTTACATCACAATTGACTTAGCAAAAGAATTTATTGAGTGCCTCCACTTAATATCTAAACTATTGCTTATGAGAACAAAGTTATCTATATCGGTTTGATATACGTCATATACCAAAGTATATTACATTCTCCCCTCACAAGTGGTTCAGGGTCAGGAACCAAATAATTCCATCTTATTATTAGTAATGTACGGTGTATATTTTGATTAACACCATAATGTACAAAGATGGGTTCCCAAAGTTGAGAAAGTAAGTTAGTTTTTCTAACATGAGGGGGAGACATGATAAAAGTTGAGAAAAAGTTACGTGGAATGAATTATCATGTGTACATCTAGATTCTCGAATAAAAAAATATGAACTTGAAGTTCATAAAAGGATAATTCATTTGCAATAGGCAAAATACATAAATGGCCCCTCCAAGTTGTCCACAACGGTCATTTGAACACCTCAACAGACCTATTTATCAAGTAGACACCTCAAGCTATTTTTCAGTGTATCTCTTAAACCCTTCAAAGTGACATGGAAAAATGTGTGTACTATACTCGCGTTGCAGCAAGTGAAGCCTTTCAAAATTTTATTTATTTCTTTTCTTTTTTTTATTTAACTGGTGGATCCCACTTTTCTTCCAAAATATTCGCTGCACCTTAACCCACCATTCTTAACACCACTACTTTACCATGATTCAGATTGTGATGAGGAAATTGATATGGAAGATCCACTGAGTGACAATACATATCAACACAGCCCACCTACTGATGCTAATGGTGGAAAGTTCTATAGAAGGCACAACTATAATGTTCCATCCTCACATTCAGGTATCAAGTTTGATGAATCAGATGGGGATTATCCAATAACATGTACCTGTAGGGATAAATCTGATGCTAATTATATTTTTGGGGGTTCCTTATGGATAAATTTCTAGGGTTAGCTTTACCTGTAGGGAGCAATAAGGATCATCCAATAACATGCCCGATGGGAGATGCGGTGCCGGCGGTGGAGGAGCTTAAATTACAACCTTATTTGTATTGTGTGGCGGAGAAAGATCTGATAAAGGACACTGAAATGGAGTTTTACGAAACTATGAAAAAGGGGGAAAAGGATGTAGTGCTGTTTATCAATTCCTGGAACTCTCGGACATAGATTATCAGGACTCATGGGAAGCCATTGAAAACCCCGGCGCGTAGAAGCCATTGAAAATAGTAGAAGCCATTGAAAACAGTAGAAGCCTTTGAAGGGTTTATTGATAAAGCTTCAGTAGAAGCCAAGAGGCAAAAATTGGTGGTGACGAAGAAGATATTTGGTGGTGAGGAGGGGATCCGATTTGGAGGGTGTTTTTCTTATTAGGGGATCCGATTTAGAGGGTGTTTTTCTTATTAATATTGTATTTCTCTATTCCTTTTTTATTAACTATAGACAAAAAATTTTAAAGAAATAATAGGTGTCATCTTTTGATTTGTTAATTTGCCACGTCATCCGCGAGTGTAACTCACCTATAAGATCTGTCACTTTGAAGGGTTTATTGAGTTCAGTTTTTAGTCACGTGATATGTTTAAGTGAAAAAGGTCTCAGTTGAGGTGTTCAAATGACCGTTGTGGACAACTTGGAGGGGCTGTTTATGTATTTCGTCTTTGCAATATATTGCAAAGCATGCCAGACGCATTTGCTAACCCAAAGAAAGTAACTATATTCTCATTGCAAATGCTCATATTAAGTCCTAGAAGGACAAAGTCTATGATATGCTTAAAGCGTATAGACAAATCGGTTTCAAATAAACTTCTTAATAAAGAAGATGAGCAAATGATCTAAATGATCAGAATAAAGGAGGCAAGTGATTCTAGAAGATCACATGACATAACACTTCATAAAATTTCAGGAGATATTTCGGTACCCGAAAATATGAATGAAGAGATCTCTATGGTATGTCTTAATGAAAAATAAGGAGGTTGGAACCGACATAAAATGTTCATCGACGACTATGATACCACTAAATATATATGAGGATCTTAAGTCTGGAGAAACAATCCAAGTAGAATTTGGTTTCATATGAAAGACATATAGTTTGGACCTGCAGACCAAACACTTGAAAGTATAAAGTCAGTGGTATGTGCAATCAGTTTTCGATATCTTATATGTCTAGCATGACATGAAAACACTATATGCATCTAAAGTCTATTATATGGCTTATATATATGACTTAACTTACATGACAATCCATGGAGGATTTAAGTTGCTTGAAGCATATACAATTCTTGATCTTGAAGTACCACTTTCTCAGTGCAATCTGTGCACAAATGTATTTTGCTATAACTATATGCATGATAATATGATAGCAAGAGTTTTCACCTCTATGTGAAGATATTGAACTGACGATTCCAACAAAATCATATGAAGACAATTCATCTCTATCAAGAATGATGATTTCAAGGTGCACTATATTCATTCAAGTTAATATGGCCGATTTGTTCATCAAATCTCTACCAAAGATCTTTTGAAGATGGTGCACAAGATTGAAATGCAATTGATGCTCTCATCAGGGGGAGTTAATATGCGTTGTACTATTTTACCCTTACAAGGTTTTGTACCATTGGGTTTTCCTTGCAAGGTTTTTAACGAGGCAACCAAAATGCGTGTTTCTAAATATGTGTACTCTTTTTCCTTCTCTAGAATTTTTTTTCCCACCTGGTTTTATTTTAGTTAAGGTTTTAACGAGGCACATTATCTGTTGAATAGACATTCAAGGGAGAGTGTTATAAATAGAATTGTATTTATGGTGTGTTTGCAACAAATTTTTGTAAGACGAAAAAATAAACTGCAACAAAAATAATATAAAGAAAAAGTGATTTTATTGATAAATATTTGTGAGTACAATTCTATGTATCCCTTGATTCTCCTCTCTAAAATTCTCTGTGATTCAAGGGCTTGAGAAGCGTCTTTCTCGAATGTAGGATGATGCAGACCTCCTTGTGATGTATTTAATCGCCAAGAACGTCGAGCAACACTTTGTTGTTACGGGTTGATCTCCGGGAAGAACTCCGTTGATCACTCCTTTGTTGAAGAACTAAGCAGTTGATGATTGATCTCTATGTTTGTGGATGCCCTCACCAATTGCGGAGTGTTCTTCTCCAACTCTGAATGTCCCTTGAGAGTTATGTAACCCCCTCTATTTATAGTTGTAGAGGGTGGACAGTCAAGCTACATAAGACTCTCTTGCTTGATTTTGATTGGCCCATGTCATTTTAGCCACTTGGCGACTTGTGGTTGGTCTTTGCTTTTTAACTTGGATTGCCACATTATTTAACATGTGGCGTCACCTTATTGGCCTGGAGTTTGACTGGATATGCCATGTCACATGGCATAAGTCTGGGCCTTAAGATGAAATGGACTTTGGGCCTGAAAATAATAAAATGGACTAATTTAACTTGTAAAGCCCAAATTAATTATTTAACCCAATTGAATTTAATCCAAATTTTTTATGAATTAAACCCAATAAATTTTATGTGTCTACAGATGCCCCCTACTTCAAGATTTGTCGAAGTGTAGGCTTGCTGAAACGAATGACGAGACTTGAAGTATCAATGAACGTTGATATTTTTGTTTTAACACTTGTGGTGATTTCTACTGGTCAAATCTGAGCTTTTATCGAGTTGCACATTTATGTGAAATGCTAAATACAAACTCCAAGCAAAAATTAACCTTCCAATATTTTGGTCGTCGAACACATGCGTGCGATGTAATTTGGTTTGGATCACAAACTATAGAGATGAAAAGTTCTTACAAATTGTCATTCAACTTTCCATGTTTGGCTCAAGTTAGGCCTATTTCCTTTTTTACCAAGATTCATTGTATCTTAGTTCTTGTCTCACGTTAGGCCTCTTGTTAGTCAACTTTCGATGTATTGTGCAGGATTCATTATTAATTTTGCCATAACTTGTATTGTATTTTAGGATAGAAACAACTCGGCCAATTCAATTCACGCCCATTTAAGCAGCCATTATTTGGTGTATGTTTTTCACGATGCAAAATTCTTGGAGAGAAGCTGTCTGCCATACTTGCGAAAAAGAATTCATATTTTGCTGTAAGAGACTTCAAATCATAAGCCGTTTGTTTCTAACGAAAGTAGACTCATAGGACTAAAACATATCAAAAAATCAGCATGAATCTCCTTTTGCATCAGCTGGCATTAATTTTCAAAGTCGATCTACACGTCTGCCCCGTGTTGATCTCACAGCTTTGCGCACTCTCGACAAAAGATTCATATCTTGAGATTGAAGAGTCCAAATCGTGAGCCGCTTGATTCTACCGATTCTAGATTCAATGAAATCCAACATATCAAGAATTAGGAGCCAAATTCCTTATGTGTTGTCTGGAATTATTTTTTGAAGTTGGCGTACACGTCTGGCCTGTTGATCTCACAACTCTGCGCACTCTGCGCGAAAAAAATCGTATCTCGAGATAGGAGCGTCCAAATCACAAGCCGTTTGCGGCAATGAAAATTATACTCCTGGAGGTACAATATATCTAGAAATCTCAGTCATGATGTCCCTAGGTTTTCCCAGATAATTTGTTGAATCTGGAACACGAGTTCCGACATGCTGGCTCGAGTTTTCAGCTTTGCGTGCTCTTGCTAAAAAAATGCATATCTCAAGATGGGAGCATCCGAACTATGAGCTATTTACACCGTTACTAAGAAGACTCGGTGAGATACAACATCTATAAATGTCGAAGCTCCAACCCTTTTGATCCAGACGCAACAAATCTTTGATCAATCAAGCGCCGGAATCGAGAGGATTGTTCGGGCAGCATACTTTTTTTTTTACTTTTTTTTTGCAGGCTCGGAGATGATATACATGGCGAGTTCTCCCATACGCATCATGAGAAGAAGTGGATGATCACCACTCCTTTTTTTGTAGGTTCATGAAGGGTACGATCCATCGAGATTTGACGGAGTAGTGCACGTCACAATACTGACCATCTGCATTGAAGCGTCGTGTCATTGACACCGATTCTTGTTGCTGAGTGAAAGCTTCGTGCCGTTGTCTTTATTGCTTGTGCGTGGCTGGTGTAACTGCAGGTTTCAGATACTCAGCGACCTAACTCATGGTCGAGGCCAGAGATTAGCGAGGCTCTCAAATTTTAACTTCCCTTTCCATGCCGATTTAGAAAATCCTTGATGTCCACCATACCGAATCGAAGCATTGTGCTACTTGAATCGTATCAGTAGAAGCAGAAACATCGTGCTATGGCACCGATAATCATTAATCGAGCTGCTCGTCGTGCTACTCGCACCGTATCTGCAAAAACGTCATCTTGTTGGCACTGAGGGCTCCAAAATCTTTTCTTATTTTTGCAGGTTTTCAAGAGAGTACAACAGCAACTTGGTACATCCCTTCTTGCAGCTTGACGGGAGACATTTGGAGTATTCCTAAGAGAGCTTGATCGATGAGCCATATCCCCACTTTGCAACATGCGAGCGAGAAACAGGCTTGGAGCTCGAGCGACCATATTTCATCCTTGGCGAGTGAGTGCGACATATACCATATCACATTGTTGCAGGCTGGCGAGGGAGACAACTGGAGTTGGCTTTTCCAACTTCGGCGAGCAAGCACTTGGTGCGTCTTTGCTGTTTTGACTTTATAGCCTTTCATGCTCGCATTGAAAAAATTGTATCTCGAACTGGGAATGTCCAAACTGCAATCCGCTTGGTTCTGCAGAATCAAAACATGCACCATAGTGACATATCCAAAATTCGGGGCCAGATTCCATCAGGACAAGTCGGAATGAACTTTTGAAGGCGGTAGACAAGTCTGTCATTTCGGCTTCACAGCACTGCATGCTATCATTGGAACGCACATATCTCAAGCTAGGAGCGTCTGAATCGCGAGCCGTCTGTGCCATTGAAAAGAAGACTCATAGATGATGAAATCTTGAAGATATCATAGAAGAATTCCTAGCAGATTGTCCGCAGCAACTTTCTGAACTTGACCCATCTGTCCACGAAATTGCTTTTCAGCTTTGCGCACTATAGTGGAAAAATTCATATCTCGAGCTACAAGTGTCGGAATTACAATCCGTTTGCACCGTTAGAAAGAAAACTCAGAGACCTGAAGGACCTATAAATTTCATGGCAGAACTCCTTTCGGGCTATCAACAGAAAATTCGCGACTTCGACTTAACTGCAGTGAACTTTCAGATTTGCGTACCTTCGGCGAAAATAATTGTATCTTGAGCTAGGAGTATCGGAATTACAATCCGTTTGTTCCGTTGGAGAGAAAACTCCTAGAGCTGCAACACATAAAAATTCCATCTCGGAACTCTTCTCGGGCTAGAAACAGAAAATATTGAAAGTCGAACTGACCGCAGGGAACTTTCAGGTTTGCGTGCTTTCGGCCAGAAAAACTGTATCGTGAACTAGGAGCGTCGAAATCACCAACAGTTTGATCCTATGAAATTCGGACGTCGAGAACTATAATCTTGTTGAAGATGAAGCTCCATTCATTCTTAGTTATCCTAACAAATATTTTTGAAGTTGATTCTACAGCCTTGTAATGGATTCGGCTATCATCACGAATCTTATCTCTTTGTTTATTTCTTTTGTAGACTTGTGAAGACGTTCAATGAGTCCAGATATCAGTCCGAGATGTCATACAAGATGCGGAGTCACCCCTTCA
Source organism: Nicotiana attenuata (assembly GCF_001879085.1). Lineage (NCBI taxonomy): Eukaryota > Viridiplantae > Streptophyta > Magnoliopsida > Solanales > Solanaceae > Nicotiana > Nicotiana attenuata. The sequence continues at coordinate 44,815 of NW_017674989.1, forward strand.
CTAACTGTTGCACTTGATTTGTTGACGGTCTTGAAGTTTATCAATGGCGGCTCCCGTGGTGATTGAAGGTTTTTTTTTTCTAGAGAGATGACTTCTTATATACGAGGCATTGAGGATAGTGTATTATAATGTGGAGACGTTATGTGGACTTGGAAGAAGCATTCAAGACGAGTCGGCCACAAAGCCTAGTTTACGATCATTTTCATGACTTAGGCTTTTGTATAGGAAAACGTCTAATTCCTTATGTCTCTATATTTTTTTTTGATGTATCAAGTTTTGTACTATTGAAGCAATAAAATATTTTTTATACTTCAAAAAAAAAAATTGTATCTTTTCCTCGTAAATATGTGCCTCTACACTTGGAAGAATTAATGTAATGATCCGATGACGCCAAGCTTTTATTTTTTTAAAACTCATGTGACTGAACTTAGAATGAAAGTCTAAGTTGCCTACGTACCTCGATGAAGAGGATCAAGTCATAACGTAGTTCAGAGGGATGAACTTTTTTTTTTATGTCCTAATTTTTTGCCTAGGCCGCCTCTCGCGAGGTTTTCAACCTAGCAGACTTTTTTTTTTGGTCTTGACTTTTGCCTAGGCCGCCTCTTTCGAGATTTTCAACCTAGTAGACCCTTTTTTTTTTGACCGTACACAGTTTAGGCTCATGCGGGCCAGGAGTGTAGCAACGTGCAGTTTAGGCTCATGCATCAAGGAGCATCATGACTTGCAGTTTAGGCTCGTACGTCGAGGAGCGTCATGACTAGCAGTTTGGGCTCGTACGTCGAGGAGCGTTATGACTTGCAGTTTAGGCTCGTACGTCGAGGAGCGTCATGACTTGCAGTACAGGCTCGTACGTCGAGGAGCGTAGGTGACTTTCATGGGAAGTACTGCTTCAAAAATTTTCCGTTGATTGGACCAACTCTGAGACCATCCTTATCGACAATTTTGTATGCGCCACTTGAATAGGCTTCCTTCACAATATATGGCCCATCCCATTTTGAGGTAAACTTGTCGCCTATGCGTTTGTTGAGGATTATGGGTCGTCGAACAGCTAGGACTAAGTCTCCCACTTGGAATGATCGTGGCCGCACTTTCTTGTTGAAGGCTCTAGCTAGTCTAGCTTGATAACACTCCAATTTTTGTTGTGCTTCTAATCTTTTCTCATCCAAGGCCTCTAACTTTGCTAGGCGAAGTTGAGCATTCTCTTCGGATGTGAGCCCTTCTTGGATGTTTCCACAACTCTGATAGGATGTTTCCACAAAGTCTAACTTTTCTCTTTGACTTCATTGGATGGTCGGCATGGCTTCTTTCTCTTTCTTTGCTTCTTTACGAGGCTGGCAAGAATAAACCATGGTTCTCCTTTGCACCTTCAGCGGACCATCTGTGGATATTGACAAAATAGACTTCCTCTTCATACGTGATGGGAAAGCACTACAGATTTCTTTGTCAGCAACAACTTCAAAATGATCCCGCTCCTCATGGACTTGCTCCTTATGTTTTGACAATATTTTTCTAGATGGCAACTTCCTTGTGGTCCCTAGGCGACAAAAGACAGAGGTCTTTGAGGTAGTGGAAACTTCTTTTAGATGTTTGGAAGATACACGTCCACCTTTGTGACTTAGCCTTTCAAACACCGAGTCCGAAGGGGTTGAGCCTCCAATGCGATCAAATACTGAAGCCCGTTGTTTTATTTTGTTGCCCTTAACTTCCTTCATCTCCTCTACCGAGGTGTATTGTGATGAAGCTATCTCTTTGCTTCTCTTTGATGAAATTCGAAGAGGCTCTGCCAAACTGAACCCCAACCCAAACTTTGGAGTGGCGACCTAGTGCCCTTGTTTTCTCAACTTCATTTGGGACTCATTGAGCCCATGTATCTTTTCACTAGTGACTTCATCTTTGAGTTCTCCTAGTTGTGATGGATTGGAGAAGTCATAACCAGACTTTTCAAGCAGTATGAAGGCCTTAGGATCGTAGTGCCCTTTTATTTTATCAGCTTGAAGATTGCCTTTAGCAGACCCACCCGTCACGGATGGGATTTGTGCAACTGGGACAGTCATATGCTCCTTCAAATGATGGATATCTTTGTGACTCACTTGCTTTTTTGGAGTACATTCCTGTAGCAAAGGTTGCCCTTTCTTTCGACGCTCACGTGGAACATAGCGAAAAACTAGATGCTCCTCAGTCTTTGTCTGTATGTCATCTTTAGATGATGATATCTTAATGGAGATTTCTTCCGTTCCCTTCTTAGGCGGCTTAATGGTAGTCCATTGAGCCTCATTTTCCTCTTCTGACTTGACATCAGCTTCGTCATCTGATGATGGTTTCTCTACTTTCGGTTCACAAGAATCAAGGTTGAATTTTGCGTCTGCAAAGTATGACTCCGTCTCGGTGAAAGGCTTGATGTCTGCATCAATTTTGACTATCTCACCATCTCTTCTATACTTCAGACATTGATGCAAAGTAGATGATACCACCCCATTCTCATGAATCCAAGGACGTCCAAGCAACAAGTTGTATGATGTTTTAGCATCTATGACGTGAATCAGGGTGTTTGAATTCATCTCACCAATGGATAATCCTACGCGGATCATACCTATGGCTCGTTGTCCTCCTTGGTTGAAACCTTGGATTGTTAGGTTACTTTTGGATAGCTCATCGATAGAGATCCCAAGCTTTTTTAGCACCATCTTTGGCGTGATGTTGACAGCCGAACCATCATCAACAAGTATGCGATTGAGATGTTGTTCCCGAATGGACCCTACAACAAACAAAGGTCTGTTATGTGGCTTAGATCCCAGCAGCAAGTCATCATCTGTGAATGAAATTGTTGCACAACATGTGACAACTTTTCCGTTATCATGATGTTCTTGTGTTTTCATTGGAGTAGGCTCATCGTTGCTTTCCGTTGTTTTGTCAGTACTAGAAACTACATGAGTTGCACCAACGTGACTTCCATGAAAGAATTTTCCAGGAAAGAATCCATGCAATGTGATGGGCTTTCGGAACTTCGGGGATAAGGCACTGTTAGAAGATTTTGATAATTCTTGGTGGTTGTAGCCTATCCACATCGCTTATTTTTGCTCTTGGTTTAGGAAGTGGTAGCCTCAAAACTGCCTGATGTTTTCGCTTCTTGTGAGTGACTAGAATCCAACCCTCATCATCTTTGTCTTTGGAGTGATTGTCTAGCTCTAGTGAACCTTCAAGAGTTTTCCTTAGAAGAAAAACTTCAACGGGCTCGAAACTTCCAAATTGTAAGAAGGCAGTGCTTGACACATTATGCAACTTTGAACACTTGTTTTCCTTGAGCGCGATACTTGCATGGCTTGCTTCTGCTGTTTCATCCATGTCTATGATGATTTTTCCTTCACTTATAAGAGCCATAATTTTCTCCTTTAAGACGAAGCATTTCTCTGTAGGGTGGCTAATGACGCGATGAAACTTGCAGTATTTCTGATCGCCAACTTTGCCAATTTCCTCTGGCCTTTTTGATTCAGGGAGATCGATGACTTTCTTGCCCAGCAGTTCATCAAGGACGGTGGGTACGTCTGAATCTGGAAATGGATAAACCTTCGTCTCTAATTCCTTCAAGGTGGGACGACACTTCTTCTCTTTGGGATATTGACTCGGGGTCTTATCCTCCTTCACTTTTTGCTTAGTAGTGACCTTCACAAAAGTTGCTTTCACCGCCATTGATTCTTTGGTTTGGTTTTTTGATGCAACATTTTTCTTGAACTCCTTTTGATCAGCAAATGGAGATGCCTTTCCATGACTTGCGATGCTTAACTCCATGTCGTGCGCTCGTGTTGCAAGTTCTTCAAAAGTTCGCGGTTTGATCCCTTGTAGGATGTACAAAAGTCCCCAGTGCATTCCTTGAATGCACATTTCCACAACAGATATTTCTGAAAGGCGATCTTTGCAGTCCAAACTTAACGCCCTCCAACGATTAATGTAATCCACCACGGGCTCGTCCTTCCTTTGCTTGGTGCCTGTCAACTCTATCATGCTTACAGTTCTTCGGGTACTGTAAAAACGATTGAGGAATTCCTTCTCAAGTTGCTCCCAGCTATCAATGGACTCGGGCTCCAAGTCAATATACCAGTCAAATGCGTTCCCTTTTAGAGAACAAACAAATTTTTTTACCAAAAGGTCACCATGTGTTCCAGCATTGCTACAAGTTTCGACAAAGTGGGCAATATATTGCCTTGGGTTCCCTTTGCCATCAAATTGATGCAGCTTTGGTGGTTGATAATTGGTTGGCATGGTTAAAAAATCAATCCTCTTAGTATAAGGCTTAGAGTAGTACAACGAACTTTGCGATGGCCCGCCATATTGAGCTCTGATGGTGTTTGTTATCATGTCTTGCAATTGTTGGACAGATAACGCCGCAACTGAAGTAGATTGCTTTTCCTTTTGGATGTTTAACTTTGCAAATGATTTCTCAACAGCTGTTTTCTGGGAGGTGAAGACAGGTGAACGAGGAGGGACATGGCTCGACTCTCCAGGTGCATAGGCCTCCAATTTGTTCATGAGTTGAGCGATTTGAAGGTCTTTGTCTTCAACAGATTTCTTCAAGACCTCTATAGTCTGTTCCATTATGGCAAACTTTTCGTCCACGTTAGTTGCATCAGTCATCAAGGCATTGACTTTCATTGAAACTGAAGAATCCACCAAATCCTCAAATCCACCAAGGTTTGAGGCTGTTGGAGAAAGTTCGTCAAACATCGAGAATGGGGTGTTGCCCCCAGAGATTGTGGTTGCGAACGTCATATGAGATATGCTTTTCTTTGCCATCTCCAAGGAGGCGAAGTATTCAGACCCATCCAAGCCACTAGCCTTGAACTTGCTTCGAGTGATTGGGCCAACCTGACTAAGCTAAGCGGATGCGGCAACAGTAGCATCTTTGCATGAAATATCACATTTATAGAAGGCCATTGTAGCAGTAGATCTGAAGTTTGTAGTTTTCAACTTGCAAGAAGGAGAGATGAAGGGCAGAATTGGTCCCACTGGGCGTGCCAAAATTTGTTCGCAATAAATTTTCGTAAGACAAAAAAATAAACTGCAACAAAAATAATAAGAAGAAAAAGTGATTTTATTGATAAATATTTGTGAGTACAATTCTACGTATCCCTTGATTCTCCTCTCTAAAATTCTCCGTGATTCGAGGGCTTGAGAAGCGTCTTTCTTGAATGTAGGATGATGCAGACCTCCTTGTGATGTATTTAATCACCAAGAACGTCGAGCAACACTTTGTTGTTACGGGTTGATCTCCGGGAAGAACTCCGTTGATCACGCCTTTATTGAAGAACTGAGCACTTGATGATTGATCTCTATGTTTGTGGATGCCCTCACCAATTGCGGAGTGTTCTTCTCCAACGCTGAATGTCCCTTGAGAGTTATGTAACCCCCTCTATTTATAGTTGTAGAGGGTGGACAGTCAAGCTACATAAGACTCTCTTGCTTGATTTTGATTGGCCCATGTCATTTTAGCCACTTGGCGACTTGTGGTTGGTCTTTGCTTTTTGACTTGGATTGCCACATTATTTAACATGTGGCGTCACCTTATTGTCCTGGAGTTTGACTGGATATGCCATGTCTCATGGCATAAGTCTGGGCCTTAAGATGAAATGGACTTTGGGCCTGAAAATAATAAAATGGACTAATTTAACTTGTAAAGCCCAAATTAATTATTTAACCCAATTGAATTTAATCCAAATTTTGTATGGATTAAACCCAATAAATTTTATATGTCTACAGGATCCATTAAGGATCAGGTTCAGGCCTGAGCAGTAACTTGGATACTGCCAGGCCAAAACCTTAACTCAGACACATAGAGGAAAATAGGGGTAGGGATTCACAATAGAAACAGATACAGGGAAAGAACATACATAATTTAATCACTTAACATGCACAGTAAAGAGAACAAGAATGCTGAAACTATAAAGTAAACACATAGAGGTGAGGCGAAAAAAATTAAATCAGACATACCAGTTTCAGGAAAACAGGTAAAAACAGTAGTCTTGAAAAGCCAATTTGTAAGCAAACAGTTCCAAAAGATCTCAGAAAAGCAGAGTGTTGGGAGAGTATTGAACTCGAAGCAGCATCGTAAGCGTGTAAGTTGAAAGTAAAAGTTTGAGGTATTGAACTTGAAGTGTGTCCAAAAGTGTGGAAGGGTAGTCCCTTTTATAGTGCAGAGAAACAAGTAAGAAAGGCAAGGAAATATCATTGAAATAAGTCTCCCTTTGGTTAAGGGATTCTGATTCCAACGGGTAAAAGCCAGTTAAGAAAAGAAATTTTAATTAAAACCTTTCAAAGTAGCACAAAAGGGGTAAATACATTTAAGGAAAACAATCAATAGTACACGGTTTGTGCCAAATATGGAAAGGGAATCAATCAAACAGCCATGAAACCAAAATTACAAGTTCAATTTGAATGAACCAAGTCAAGAAAGGTAAAGGGGGTTCAATCGAAGAAAAATCAGTGACAATTCGTCAGCCTTATTAAAAGGATTTTAGAACCAATCAATTAGTTGGTAAAAAACCTTTTGAAAGAGAAATTTCTCATATATAAAGCATACCAATCAAGCAGAAGGAATCATCAGGTTACTTAGAAAAGAGTCTAACATAGATGATCACACATAAATAAAGACCAGAAAGAATCAGAAAGATATTTGAAGAAACTTTTTCAGAAACCCTAAAATCGAAATTGAGCGATTTTCAAAAGGAAATTTGGGGAAAACCTTTAAAATGTCAAGTAAAGCCCAGACATATCACAGATCTAAGAAAATAAGCAAGTACAGAACCTTAGACGGCTTAGAGTTGCAGAGAAAACCCTAGAAATGAGAAAGGTCTTGAGGAGAGTCAGATCCTGAGTCGAAAAGACTCATATTGCTTGAACATGCCGGAATAATGGCCGGAGAAGCCATAGATCTACAGATCTGAGAAGGATCTGAAGAGGGCCATCGAAGTCGGGCTTCAAACCTTGAATAGCTTAGGTCTGGTGGTGAGAAAGGATGAGTACAGACCGTCCATGGCCGGAGACGCCATGGATTCCGGTGGAAACATGGTGAGATAAGGTGGGAAACGATTAGGGTTTCGGAGAGGTTCGAGAGAGTTTGAGAGACGAGAGGTTTCAAAGGCGGCGGGTCAGGTGGGAATGAGGGGGATTAGGGTAGTCGTTTAGGTTTAATTAGGAAAGGGCGAGTTATGGCCGTTGATCTTGAGTTATCAACGGTACAGATTTAAGTTGGTAGGTGGGGAACGGGTTGGGTCGTTTGAAATTGGGTCGGGGGTCGGGTAATTTAGGTTTAAGTTGGGACGGAATTGGGGTCAATTTAAGGTTAAAATTGAAAGGAAATGAGGCTGTAATCGAAATAGAAATGGGCTAAATGTTAAGTAGCCAATTTTCCTATTTTTATTTTATAAAAATAGTAATAATTATTTTAAAAGTAAATTAATAACACTGAGCCAACAAATACTATATAAATATTAATCTAAAAATACTGGAAATAATTTTATAATTATAAAATTCCATTAATCGTAAAATATGCTATAATTGCAATTACATGCAATTTAGCTTTGAAAATGCCAAATAAATTTGTAAAAATATAAAAAAATCACCTTAATTATACTTTGGTGTAAATATGAGAATAGAAATAAATTATTCAACAAAATGATAATCTTGGGAATAATTATTGGATTTTGTACTTCTAAAAATAGACAATAAATTGATTTTAAAAATCTTTAAAAATTAGGGAAAAATACCAACACTCTTGGGCATGCTTATATATGCATGTACATGCTATTTTGAAAGTATTTTGCATATAAAAGTACATAGGGAAAAAATTGGGTATCAACAGTAACATATCTAAGTATTGAGTTATCCAACTTACCTTACAAAGTGTGTAGCCTGAAAAGGGAAGGCTCCGTTGGCCGAGAACATCTAATATCGTATATACCTCTAATTTGTGTCATGACATACCTGAACTTGTCCCCATATGCTATCTGTACTGGAAACCATCATATTATGGAACTCCATTTATAACATTCTTCTAGTCATCATACCTTATATCTGAATACTTACTTCAGACAAATCAAACATCTCTAGGGTTACACTAAAACATAAAAGTGGCACTTACACGTTTCATAAGAGACCGTCCGTAAGGCTCACTCATAAACATGAATAACCAGTGGCTCGTACGTGTAACATAGTAGACCGTCCATACGGCTCAAAATACTAAGGTCTGGCTATGCGTGCAACTGAGACCGTCCATAACCAACCTTCATTATGCACCTACGCATCCATAGACCATCTGTAGGGCTTCATTGTACACCTACGCATTCATAGACCATCCGTAGGGATCATATCTTATACATACTTATTTCATATCACTCATGCAGACATCATTCAATCATCAATAGATAAACTCTTATTCATAAACATATAAGTTCGTGAGTAACTCATTACAGTAACCAATCCTTATTCCTTAGCCGCTTGTTACATCATCCTTCGTATTTTATATTATTTAGCCGTAAAGAACGTGGTAACTATTTCAGAATCGCACTTTTATCCTTATTTCACATCACGACTTGTTTCTTGGGATTACATGGTTCTGTCTACTTATAGCTATGTAAAATGCTTAGATTGTGAGGCTACTCGCTAAACCTATACATATCCATTCATCAATATGCAACAAGAGTTGCAGGAGTTATGCTCTATCAACTATATTCTTATTTCTAAACTTATCATATTCTGTAGTTTGCAGCTCCATAGATAGCGTATATCGATTCTTAACATCAACCTCATATATAATCAACCTAACTTATCTTGTGAGCAACATAATTATATTCATGGGTCTTTATCAGTTTCGTGAACACAAACGTGTAAGTATTACAAGTTGTGCCATTCTTTAGGCTAAAACATTCGTATCATTCTGCAAACTATACATTATGCTACCTTGTTGAACCATTCCTATATAACTATCCCTCATTATACGGACACTATATTGCTTCGGATTCGTCAAACCATTCGTACATAATGTTTAATTAACATCGTGGCATCCTGTTACATATAAAAGACAAGGACCTTTAGGAAGGCTCTATTTACTCCTTAAGAATACATGAAACTGCAACAAACACAATCTATTTCAACATTCGTATGACTATACTCATGAACGGACCTTAATCGTCGGTATAGCACGTATACAAAGCCTCGTCCACTTGAATTCCTTATAAGGGCAACATAACTTACAGAAGCATGCCAAAGAAAAGAAAGGAAGACCTTACATACCTCAAAATATCCCGTCCAATCGTCAAGCTAACTTAACCTGCAACTCCTGTGTCTACAAGCAATGAACAATACTTTTGTCACAATATGAATGCCCTAACTTATCGCATTTGAACGACACACTTTATTCTACGATTAAAAGGACAATACCTCCCCTGTTTATATGACTTTTCACAAGTTAAAACAACCAACAACAGCCCAAACAACATCAACAATACTCATAATAAGCCTTTTAATACAGTTTAACAATCACGACGAGCGGCAAGCTCAGTTTGTGATTAAACAACTATAGTGTTAAACTCATTCTTCCTTCCAGAATTTATCAACAACATTAACCGCCACATATTCAATTATCCCTACTAATTTTTAACCACAATAAAAATTTAAAATGACCCCATAACAGTCCAACAAGTTCAGCAACTCAAAACTTAATTTTCAGATTACTAAAATACGTTTTCGACTTGTCTTTTCTTTCAAATCGAGAAACATAGCCAAAAATATATGATTAAGCATCTTCTCATATAGAACAACCATGAATTCAACTTAAAATTAAGTTCACAACAAGCCAACAATGATGTCACAACAAACAACATACTACTCTTTCGAAACTCGCAAGTTCTAGTCTTTACGATCGAGCTACAACTCGTAGAAGCTTAGATAAGGGAAAGAGAAGCATAAAATTACCTTGAAATAAGTAGAACCCACGAAACCTAGTCCCTCTTCTTCCAAAATCAGTCCCCCAATGCAGCTACAAGAAGGAGAATGGGAAATTAGCAAGTTGTCCGGGTTTTTCGGCACTAGAATCGCTTTGTATTGCTGGAAATCACCTAGGGTTTGTGTGGGGTTTTCGGGGGAGGAGTTGCAGGGTTTCAATATGAAGTTATTGTCTAAATATGAGTGAAAGAAATGTTCTAATTCAGCCCTTATAAGGCCCTTGGCCGCCCCTTTTTGGGGATTTATTTGGTCCCTTCATTTAAACAAGTAGGTGACACACCTACTTCTCACCTACTAGTCTGTGCGGTCTTGTAAAAGTGTGAATATATCTGTAATATGACATTGTATTGATGAACGATTTAATGATTTAGAAACTAGACTCATAGATCTTCAATTTGGTAGGCAGATCATCCCGTAATTCCAAGTATACTGGGAGAAACGATCAGCTACATTTGACCTAAGGTTCGGCACATTTATGAATGTAACTACTGAGGACCTTTGCCAACATTTTTTCCACAACTCGCTTGACTTTAAAACATGACACACAACTATCATACGACTAAAATAAATCATAACATAACCTCCTTATCATGTAAGAACCTTATTCTCACCCCAAAAGTACATGTTATAACATTCCCAACTTGTCGACTTTCGACAAAACTTATTTTCTTCAATTCGTTTAGCTTCTAAGCCTTCCAACCATCTTGGTACTTGTTATTCATGATCCTAAATATTTGTAACCTCTACAGTAATATGATTAACTTACTTCATGTACTTTCAATGATGATCTCTTTTCTAAGCTTACATCAATTGACTTACGATGTACTTTTACGTACAAAAACATGGGATGTAACACTTTCCCTTAATGAATGTCCTTCATAAGCCTGAATTATCAGGCCGTTTGGCTAAGTGGGCAGTCGAAATCAGCGAATTGGACATTGATTACAAACCCAGGACTGCAATTAAGTCACAAGTTTTAGCTGACTTCGTGACCGACTTCAGTCCGGGGTTAATGTCTTTGGCTGTTACGGAAGTCGTGCTGGTGTCGGGAACAATATCAGGAGTTTAGACTTTGTTTACGATGGAGCCTCCAACCTAAAAGGGTCTCGTCTCTGGTTAGTTTTAATCACGCCCTCGGGGAGACTCTAAGACAGGCCATCAGAGTTGTACCATTGACTAACAATGAAGCCGAGTATGAGGCTTTGGTTGTAGGACTTGAACTAGCTCGGGGACTAGGTTTCGAGGTCATCGAGATAATGTGCGACTCTCAGCCGGTGGTAAACCAAGTATATGGGATTTTTGACACAAAGGAGGAGCACATGCAACAATACTTGAACAAGATTCAAGCTTTACTTGCTCGATTCAGAGTATGGTTGATCGTCCACATTCCGAGGGAAGAAAATGTAGAAGCAGTTGTATTGGCTAATTTGGGGTCATCCACGGAGATGAAAGGGTCGGATTCTGGTACGGTCATCCCACTACTGCATTCGGTGTTAGATGTGGACGACTACTGCGAGGTAAATTCAACTAACTTAATTTGGGACTGGAGGAACGAATTTATTGAATATCTAAACATGGTAAATTTTCTGAAGACCCAAAAGCATCTCGGGAACTACGAACTAAAGTTGCTCGCTACTGCCTCGTAGATAGGCAGTTATACAAGAGATCGTTCCAAGGACCACTGGCTCAGTATTTGGGGGCCTCAGAGGCGGACTATGTGATAAGAGAGATCCACGAAGGAGTATGCGGAAACCATTCTCGTGCAGACTCGCTAGTTCTCAAGTTGGTCAAGGTTGGATATTATTGGCCCCGGATGGAACAGGACGCAAAGGCTTTCGTATAAAAATAAGATAAAGGTCAACGTCATGCACAGTCAGTGCATAAACCATAAGAACTTTTGCACTAGGTGATGTCTCCATGGCCATTCATGAAGTGTGAGATGGACATGGTTGGACCTTTACCACTGGGCCTCGAAAAGGTATGATTCCTCTTTTTTTAACTGATTATTTCACTAAATGGGGTGAAGCAAGTCCATACCAAAATATCAGAGAACGCTAAGTGGTTGATTTCATATAGGACCATATAATCTACCCATTTGGAATACCGAAGGAGAATTCTTATGAAACGGGCCGCAGTTCGTGGGTTCAAAAGTCACTAAGTTCATGGAAGGATTAAAGATCAAACGAACTACTTCTTCACCATACCATACGAGTGCTAACGGGCAGGCGGAGTCGACCAACAAGATAATCATCCAAAATCTTAAGCAAAATTGGAATATGCTAAGGGCAAGTGGCCAGATGAGCTATCGGGGGTGCTGTGGGAATATCGGACTACCGCGAAGTCAAGCACGGGTGAAACACCCTTTTCTCTTGTGTACGGCTCAGAGGCTCTGATATCGTTGGAAGTGGGGGAGCTAACTTTGAGGTTTTCCTGAGCAAACCAAGAAGTAAACAATGAAGCATTACTAGTCAAGCTAGATTTGCTTGAAGAACACCGAGACCTAACACACGTGAGGATATGGCCCAAAAGCAAAGGATAAAAAAGTATTACAATCTCAGGGTGAATCTCCGTTATTTTAAAGTTGGAGATTTTGTTTTAAGAAAAGTCTCTCAAAGCACTCAAAAACGCTGGGAAGTTGAGACCAACGTGGGAATGTCCTTATTGGGTTTCAGCTGTCACCGGTAAAGGGTCATATGAATTGGAAAATCAATATAGAGTCAAATTTCTCAGCAATTGGAGTGTGACCCACCTCAAAAGGTATTATTGCTGAAGATTCCTGTCGATATTGAAAGTATGTGCTGCACTCTTTTTTCCTTCAACCAGTTTTTGTCCCATTGGGTTTTTCCAGCAAGGTTTTTAACGAGGCAGTGACGTAAAGCATATTACGTAAGGAGAATCATCGGCAAAGGCAAGACCTTTAAATACCAAGGCATTAAAGTTCTCACCACCAATAGGATTAACGAATACGAGCTCGCGTGGTAACAGCCTGTGGATGGTTAAATAATTTTTGGCTCGATGGCAAGCCTCGCCTTCCATTATTCAAAAGGTTTATTTAACTGTTCACAAGTTGTCTTCACTGATGAAGCGGTGGTATATAACGAAGGAAAAAACCTTCAATTAATACAAGACTTCTAGTGTTCGAATCCTCGTATTTAGCATTCGAACAGTGGGGGGAACAAATGCATGATGTGTCACCAAGAGTGCCACAAAAATCGAAGACTATAAGAGCCGAGATCAATGTCTTATAGGACCGGGCACTGCATGATCAACCCCGTAGAAATAAGTTGTACAAGTTATCCACATACATTGGCAGCTTTATTTAAGCAAATGAATGCCTTTGTACTTTTAAAGTAGAAGGAATAAAGCAAAGTCCTTTTAATTTTATCTTTATTCTTGTCCGAATGATAAGTTAATGTATTTTATGGTTTAAAAGTTAACTAAAACTTCAAATGCTTGTGCCATAATGAATAGGAGACGTTCTCTTCAAGAGCACCGTAAACATAAAGGCGTTCTCTTTATAAAACCCTCATAGTAAAGGGTATATTTTGAAAGAATTTATGCCCGAAATTGAAAGCTATCGGATGAAAAAATATTCCCGACGCTTCATCAACTAAATGTAAAGAAAATATTTTTGCATAACACTTAAGCAAAAAATTCTTTTAGTTATTAAAGTGCCAAACTTAGTAAAAAGTTTCGACATAACTACAAAAGAAAACAAAATTATACATTATTCTTTGCTGCCAGAACACGAAGGGAGAGAAGTGTGACGACCCAAAGGGTCATCACCTATTTCCTCATCCACTCCGTGCTTCCGAGGTCTTGAAAACCTCATTGTTACTTGCCTCGATTTGCGTGCGCAGTCCGGGCGTGTAGCCGGAAGGCTTAAATATGAATTATGTGTTAATAATGATGAATTTTGATATTAATATGATTAAAGTTGACTTTGGTCAACATTTTGGGTAAACGGACCCGAACCCGAGATTGGACGATCCCGGAAGGTCCGTAGAAAAATATGGGACTCGGGCATGTGCCTGGAGTCGAATTCCGATGTCTAGAGCCTGAGGAAAGAATATTTCTGTAAAATTGTTTCTCTGAAATTATTAAGGAAAAAAGAAATGAAAATTGATTAAAAGACTGTGGTATCGGGCTCGTATTATGGTTCCGACGCCTGGTACAAGTCTTAAATATGTGTTAAGCACCTTCTGTAAAATTTGGTCGAAATCGGACGTCATTTGACGTGTTTCGAACCCAAATATCTAAAGTTTGAAGTTTATGAAGTTATAATGAAAAATGATGAATTTGGGGCTTGATTCAATGATTTTGATGTTATTTTGGCGATTTGATCGCACGGATAAGTCCGTAGGATGTTTTTGAGGTTGTGTACATGTTTGGTTTGGAGCCCCAAGGGCTCGGGTGAGTTTTGGATAGGCCACGGGGTGAAATTTTGGACTTAAGGAATTGCAGGTCTGCAGGTTTCGCATTTCCCAAACATTTTTCGCAATTACCAGGATTATTCGCATTTCCCAAACTTTCTTCGCAATTCCCAGGTTCGCATTTCCCAAACATTTTTCGCAATTCCCAAGCCTGTTCGCATTTCCCAAACTTTCTTCGTAATTCCCATGTTCGCAATTCCCAAACCATTTTCGCAATTCCCAAGCCTGTTCGCATTTCCCAAACTTTCTTCGCAATTCCCATGTTCGCAATTCCCAAACCATTTTCGCAATTCCCAAGCCTGTGCGAACCCATGTTCGCATTTCCCACATCTGAGACCTGCAATTTTTCATACTTAGACGAATTTTAACCCTCTTTTCTTCATTCTTTCAAAACCCAAACTCCATAGGCGATTTTCCAAGAAACCTATCTTCTCCAAATCATTTGTAAGTCAATTTTTACTTAACTTCTTCAATCTTTAACATCATTAGACATGTTTTCATCTTAAAATCAAGGATTTCTAGGGGTGAAAATGGGGATTTTGGGTAGAACTTAGGTTTTCTCAAAATTGGGGATTTGGACCTCCATTTGAGGTCCGATTTCAAAACAAAACATAGATATGAACTCGTGGGGGAATGGGTAACCGGGTTTTGGTTTGAACCTCGGGTTTTGACCACATGGGCCCGGGGGCGTTTTTGGAATTTTTGGGAAAAACTTGGGAAAATCATTTTTATGCATTCAAATTGATTCATATAGTGTTTATTAAAGTAATTGAACAATTTGTAATTAGATTCGAGCGAATTGGAGGTGGAACCGCGAGGTAAAGCAATAGTTGAGGATTAAGTGGATTTCAAGGCTTTGAGGTAAGTGTTTGGTTTAACCCTAGCTTGAGGGAATAGGAGTTGAGTCTTGTTGCTAATTGCTATGTGATCGAGTACGATGTATAGGCATGGTGACGAGTATCTATACATTGGTGTCTAGCATGACCGTGAGTCCTTATAATGTGATTATCATGGTTTGGTTGTGAACTCCGTGTTTATTGGAGGATTTCTATATGTTGTGAATAACATGTGAACGGTGATATGATCATTTGATCTTAGGAACATTGGCTCGAATTGTGATACGAATATTGAAAGTATATGAAATGACTTGAATCTGTGGAGCGTTGGCTCAAGATGGTAGAGTGGATTATAAGATAAGAAAAGTAAGAAAGAGAAAGCGTTGTTGATTATTCCCTTGCCGGGACGTTTGGTTGAACTTGTTGGTTTCTTTCCCTTGCCGGGATTTTTGTCAAATATTTGCTTATTTTTTTTATGCCTCTTAATCGTGACTGTTGTTTGGGGAGTCAGACTGTTAAATGATGTGGATCGGGTTGCGCGCCGCAACAAAGATATTGAGGATCGGGTTGCACGCCGCAACAATAATATGTGAGGATCGGGTTGCGCGCCGCAACAATGATACATGATAAATGATGTGGGTCGGGTTGCGCGCCGCAACAGTGGATTTGTGGATCGGGTTGCACGCCGCAACAGTGGTATTTGTGGATCGGGTTGCACGCCGCAACAATGGTAAATTGTGGACCGGGTTGCACGCCGCAACAGTTATTGATACCATGTGTTTATATTGAGTATTGTTTTCCTTGTTCATTGTGAATCTAAGCTGCTTTAGTTTGTTACTCGGAATTACTGTTACTATTGTTATCTCCCCACAGCATGTTTCCCCTCCCATATTGCTAGTTGTTTGGTATTTTGTTTCCGTTGTATATTTATAACTGCATAGGTTTATGTGGTGTCCGGTCTAGCCTCGTCACTACTTCGCCGGGGTTAGGCTAGACACTTACCAGCAGATGGGGTCGGTTGTGCTGATGCTACGCTTTTGTGCATTTTTGCACAGGTCCAGGTTCTGAGGAGCAGCAGCAGCATTAGCACGGGAGCAGGCTTTCATTATCACGAGACCGAGGTAGCCTTGCAGGCGTCCGCAGGCCCGGCGTCTCTTCTTTATGTTCTCTTTTAGACTGTTGCCTCCTTGTCTCGAGACATACAGCTTCTATGTTTCTTTCAGACCTTTGTATTTAGTATATTCTTAGTAGTTCGTGAGTGATGTGACACCAAATCTTAGGTAGAGGCTATTATTAACTGTTCCGCGTTTTGATTCAGATTTATAAATCAGACTTCCGCTATTATTCTTAGTAAATTTCATGTTCTATATTGATGCTATAAATTGTTAAAATAATTGTTTAGTGATGAAAAGGTAAATAAGTTGGCTTGCCTAGCTACCACGAGTAGGCGCCATCACGATCCCGATGGTGGGAAATCCGGGTCGTGACAAGTTGGTATCAGAGCACTAGGTTACATAGGTCTCACAACTCATGGACAAACTTAGTAGAGTCTGAGGGGTCGGTACGGAGACGTCTGTACTCGCTCCCCAGGGGCTACTGAGTTAGGAAAAATCTCTCATTTGTTCTTTCTTGTCGTGCGATTTGGTTTCTCAATGCTGATTGAATTTCTACTCTGTTCTTTCGCAGATGGCGAGAACACGCGCTTCCTCATCCACCGATCAGCAGTCCAAGCCCCAGGCAGCTCTCGCTAGGGGCAGGGGACGTGGCCATGCTAGGGGCCGAGGTAGGGGCAGAGCCCAGCCACCAGTAGCAACACCAGTGGCGGAGCATCAGGTTGACCTTGGCGAGGAGGTTCCGGCCCCAGCCGAGACAGTTCCGACGGGCCCAGCTCAGGTCCTAGAGGGGTTTATTGCTACCCCAGTTCTTCAGGAAGCCTTGGTCCGGTTGGTTGGCCTCATGGAGAGTGTCACCCGAGCAGGATTGCTTCCTGTAGCACCATCCACTTCCCAGGCTAGAGGAGGAGCCCAGACTCCTGCTGCACGTACTCCGGAGCAGGTAGCTCCCCAGACTCAAATTCCACCGGGTCAACAAGCTGCGGCAGTTCAGTCGGGGGTAGTTGCACAGGCCGGTGATGGAGCGGCTATGTCCGCAGATGCTTTGTGGAGGCGGACAGGTTCACCAAGCTCTTCACTGCTACATTCAGCGCAGCTTCTTCTGAGGACCCCCAGGATTTCTTATATAGCTGCGACGAGGTTCTTCGGAACATGGGCATTGTGGAGTCCAATGGAGTTGATTTTGCGGCTTTTCGTCTATCTGGATCCGCCAAGACGTGGTGGAGGGATTACTGTTTAGCCAAACCAGCAGGGTCGCCGCCTTTGACTTGGGATCAGTTTTCAGAGTTGTTTCTAGAAAAGTTTCTTCCCGTTACTCAGAGGGATGCTTACCGGAGATAGTTTGAGCGTCTCCAGCAGGGGTCTATGACGGTCACTCAGTATGAGACCCGCTTTATCGATCTAGCTCGCCATGCCCTCGTCATACTCCCCACTGAGAGGGAGAGGGTGAGGAGATTTATTGATGGTTTGATCCAGCCTATTCGTCTTCAGATGTCCAGAGAGGCGGGTAGTGACATTACTTTTCAGGAGGCGGCCAATGTGGCCCGGAGGATCGAGATGGTTCTGCCACAGGGGGGTGGTCATAGGGCAGACAAGAGACCCCGTCACTCAGGTCGATTCAGTGGTGC
The DNA here is from genome assembly GCF_001879085.1 of Nicotiana attenuata. Taxonomy (NCBI): domain Eukaryota; kingdom Viridiplantae; phylum Streptophyta; class Magnoliopsida; order Solanales; family Solanaceae; genus Nicotiana; species Nicotiana attenuata. Next base: position 62,817 of record NW_017674989.1, read on the forward strand.
CTCATCTGGAGGCAGGGATTCTTATGATAGGGGTCAGCCTTCCAGGCCCTTTCAGTCAGCCCTCTAGGTTTCGCAGGGTGCCCCAGGTGATCGTGGTTTTCGTGGGCATTATTCCGATCAGCAGTCACTCAGTGCACCGCCAGCTCCCATCAGTGCACAGCCTCTTTAGAGTTTTCGTGGAGGTCATTCGGGTAGTCAGGGCCAGTCTCATCCTACGGAGGGATGTTATGAGTGTGGTGAGTATGGTCACATCAGGAGAGCTTGCCCGAGATTGAGGGGTACACAGTCGCAGCAGCAGGGTCCTCGCCCCATGATTCAGGCACCAGGTGACCCACAGCCTGCCCAGCCAGCCAAGGGCGGGGGTAGGGATATAGAGGTGGAGGTCGAGACCGTAGAGGTGGAGGCCGGACCGCCAGAGGTAGGGGTCAACCGGTAGCCGATCGTCCCAGAGACATGGTTCAGGGAGGTGGGGCTGAGCCCCGGTTTTATGCTTTGCCAGCCAGACCAGAGGCCGAGTCGTCAGATGCCGTTATTACAGGTACTATTCTGGTTTGTGATAGAGATGCGTCAGTGCTATTTGACCCTGGGTCGACATATTCGTATGTGTCGTCTTATTTTGCACCCTACCTGGCTATGTCTAGTTATGCTTTGGACATTCCTGTTTATGTATCTACACCGGTGGGTGACTCCATAGTAGTCGACCGGGTGCATCGTTCCTGTGTGGTTGTGTTTGAGGGTCTTGAGACCCGTGTTGATTTATTGCTTTTAGATATGGTGGATTTCGACGTCATATTGGGGATGGATTGGTTGTCCCCGTATCATGCTATCTTAGATTGTCACGCAAAGACTGTGACCTTGGCTTTGCCAGAATTGCCCCTACTAGAGTGGAGAGGGACCCCAGGTCATACCACCCGTAGTGTTATTTCATATGTTAAAGCTCGACGCATGGTCGAGAAGGGGTGTTTAGCTTATCTGGCATATGTTCGCGACTCAAGCGCAGAGGTTCCTTCTATTGACACTGTTCCTATTGTTCGAGAGTTCCCCGAGGTTTTCCCTTCAGACCTGCCGGGTATGCCGCCCGACAGGGATATTGATTTCTGTATTGATCTGGCTCCGGGCACGCAGCCCATTTCTATTCCGCCGTATCGCATGGCCCCGCCAGAGTTAAAGGACCAGTTGCAGGATTTACTAGAGAAGGGTTTTATCAGGCCTAGTGTTTCTCCTTGGGGTGCGCCAGTGTTATTTGCGAAGAAAAAGGATAGATCGATGAGGATGTGCATTGATTACCGGAAATTGAACAAAGTGACGATAAAGAACAAGTATCCACTGCCGAGGATTGATGATTTGTTTGACCAGCTTCAGGGTGCGAAGGTGTTTTCCAAGATAGACTTGAGATCTGGCTACCATCAGCTGAGGATTAGGGCGTCTGATATCCCTAAGACAGCATTCCGCACTCGGTATGGACATTATGAGTTTTTGGTCATGTCATTTGGGTTGACCAATGCCCCAGCAGCATTTATGGAGTTGATGAACCGAGTGTTCAGGCCATATTTGGACATGTTCGTGATAGTCTTTATTGATGATATTTTGGTGTACTCCCGCAGCCAGGAGGAGCACGAGCAGCACCTCAGAGTGGTTCTTCAGACTCTGAAGGATAGTCAGTTATATGCTAAGTTCTTGAAGTGCGAGTTCTGGTTGAGTTCGGTTGCATTTCTGGGTCATGTCGTATCAGTAGAGGGTATTCAGGTGGACTCGAAGAAGATTGAGGCAGTCAAGAAAGAGAGAGATCAACAAACAAGGAAATCAATTCAATCAAACCTATACAGAAGGAAGTTCTGAACCTAAATCAGAGAAGGTTTTGAACAGCCATTTTTAAAGGGGAAGTTCAACGCATATAAAGAGCAAAACAATGTAAGAAAAGTTCCGTTGTCAATGCAAAAATCAGTAGAGTAGCAGCGACTGGATAGGAAGCATTGTTAGTCACATAGGTTAGCAAATGCATGAAGAGAAGTAGCATCTAGTAGCATCAAAAAATAGTGCTTTGTTTAGTTGTAAAATGACCTTAGAAAAGTTTTTATGTGTGAAAAATCTTAAGATCGTCTTAATAGAGACAGAGGTGAGCACATAAGGAGTTTTTTGAGACTCAGTTGAGAAACAAGCTCGAAGCTCGAGAAGACTAGTTAGGGTCTTCTAGATCAGCAGCGTTAGATGAAGAACAAACATATCACATAGCCAATGTTCTCAAACCCGGATGAACCCCCTAATTTTTTAGGTTACCATATTGAGCTACCCAGGCGAATGAGAGGGCGAGTAATCAAGAAAAAATATACTAGTCGAGAACAAGTTCAAAGGTCTCAGAAAGGACTGGACCTTCTACATGCTTTTCAGTAACAGAAAACTCATGAGATAAAAAGCAAAAGATAATGTGAAACAACAGAGAAGATACTTGGAATAAAGATATAAAAATAAAAATAAGAACATGGTAGGAAAATCTTAACAAGAGCACAGTAGGCAGCACTAATAGAAGAACATGGTAGAAAAGATTTAACAAGAACACAGCAGAGAAACATACGTAGAGAACACACAAGAGAAGTAAGAAAATCAGAGAAACCACACAATAAAATCAGAGAAACATAACTCAAAACCCTAGTATCGAAAATAAAGTTTTTAAAGCATTAATTATATATTTTTATATTTTGAAAAAGAAAAATCGAAAATCGTTTTAGAAACTTAGGGAAAGCATAAATCTGGAAAAGATCTAAAGAGATTCAGAAAACCTCAAAGCTAGGGTTTTCAGAGGAACCCACGGTGAGAAAGGCTTGGATCTAAGCAAGAGGAGTTGAGGCCAGGCTCGAACAAACAATGGCTTGCCGGGAGCAAGGCCGGAAATGGCCGTGGAACATGAATCGACAGAGGCATAGACAACTCTTCTCGTGGTCACGTCATGAAAATTCAGTAACCAAACGTGAGGGGCCATAGGGCTTGGTGGGGTGTGAACCACCATGGATTCAGGTCAGAAGGGTGCCGGAGAAGATGAAGGGGATTCATCGGAGAGGAGGGGAAGGGGGAAGGTTCTAGAGAGAACCAGAGGTTAGAGATAAGAGCGAGTGAGGAAAATGAGGGGTTTGGGGGGGGGGGGTCGTTTGGCTTAAAATGGTATATGGTTTTGGGTCGGGTAGGGGTAATTGGGGCCTGGGTAGGGTTTTAAATTGGAAATTTGGTCTGGAAATTG
>NW_017674989.1:68339-78909 GCF_001879085.1 Nicotiana attenuata
GGGTCCAATTTGGGGTCAGATTTTAGGCTAAAATTGAAACGAATTGGGCTATTATTTAAATAGCCAATTTTAACTTTTAAAATTATAAAAAATAGTAAATTGATTTCTGGGAATAAATTGAAAGCACCAAAATGATCTATAATCCATAATTATCCATTTAAAAATATGAAATCTCCTTTTATGAATATGAGACGAATTTAAATATAAAAATGGCTAATATTGCAATTATGCAATTCTATCCTTAAAAATACCAAATAAATTTGTAAAAAATGTGTAAAAAATACCTTAGACATATTTTAATATAAATATAAAATTCCAATAAATGAATTACCAAAATAACAATTTTAGAAATAATCATTGGATTTTTATGGATGAAAAAGGGAAATAAATCAGTTTAAAAACATTAAAAATTATGGAAAATATAGTAAGATGCTTGGACATACTTATATATGCATATATATGCTATTTTTTAAAGATATTTTGCATATAAAAATATACAGGAAAAAATTGGGTATCAACATTCCCTCCTCTCTGTATTTCACCTAAACATCACTCCCCGTCTTCCTCTCTCTCTCTCTCTTCCTCTATCCTAACCCACCTGGTGCGTTTTTCCCACTTTAAGTCTCAAGTATGTACAATAGCTTCCTTTCTTCATTGTTTTCTTTTCTTTTTGGGGCTAAAGGAAATTATTGTACTTGAGTTTGATTCTCTGCTTGGTATCTTTGCACTTGATTATGTGGTTTGTGTAGCCAACCTAGGGCTAATTTGATGATTTTAAGGAATAACAGAACTTTTGCAAGTAAAGTGTTTGATTAAATGCCACAATAAGGATTAGGTGGGTCTTGAGGTGTGTTTTAACAATTGTTGGTCACCCGATGATATTCCACTTCAGTCTAGTTGGGTGAACTAGTAATAGGAGGATATTCTAATGTTAATGTGGTGGATACTTAACATGGCAAGGTGTAGTGTTGTTTTGTGGACACTATATGGGTGAAGTCTGAGTAATCCATTAGTACGAAGAGTTGTACGATATCTGATAATTGTTTGGGTTGTTGTAGGTGCAAATGGCCACTTCGAAGAAAAGAAAAACCCGTAGGCTATGTTCTTTCAGACTATTTGTGTGCCCGGGAAGGAGGTGGTGTGGTTAATCAGGGACCATAAATTTTACTCTGATGCACTAACTTTTAAAGGGAAGTGTTGGTTACACATAATTAACAATCGATTGATGCCTTCCTACAATAAAACTGAGGTGAATGGTCCCCGGGTAGCTCTGATATGGTGACTGGTCAATGAACACGACTTTGATATGGCTAAGGTCATTCAAAATGAGATGGCAATTCACTGTTCTGTGCAGAGGTATGGGTTCTTTTTCCCATTGTTAGTCACTCGGTTGTGCCGTGGGGCAAGGGTACCAGAAAACAAGGCTACGGATGGAAAGGTAAAGAGAGAAGAAATTTCAGGCTGATAAAGTCATTATTGGGAAAGAACCTGTTGTTGCTGCTGAGGGTGAGAGTGAGGAATCAGATGCACCCGTGGAGGAAAGGAAGGTGCACGGGGGAAGATGTTGTGCTAATGCCCCGCGTGAGCAGGTGGTCGAAGAACCTTCAGGCAGTTTGTGAGAAACAAGGATGGTTGCTTTAGAACAGGAGATGGCTGGATGCGCACTTCTATTGATGATTTAGGCACTCGAGTGGAATCACTTGCTGGGCAAAATGCAAAGTCCGAGCAGAAGATAATGGCATGGCTGTGTGCACTCGGTCGGGATTGTCACATGGACCCCGGTACTGTCTCCAACACAGATTGACCTAGTTAGGGGAGTTTCCTTCACCTTCACCTTTTAATTTTGTGACATGGGACATGCCACTAGTTAAGTGTGGGGGTGGGGCGCTGTAAATAGTTATTGTTTAATTGCTTTCCAATTGAAAAGAAATAGAAAAAAAACCCCAAAATATTCTTCTTATCTTTTTAGGATAACTTCTTCACTTGTGCCTTCATGGGTTTCTTGTTTGGTTCTTTACCATGGTCATAATATTTTGAACCAAATATTTTCTAGAGTAGATTTTTGTTTTTTTAGATAAGTTTTTGAAAAATTGCCGGTGGTTGGCAAAATTGACTGTGCCTGACTTGTGGGATGCATGATCATGTCCTTGTAAGTCAGAGAGACCATTGGTGACTACGGTCTGAATTAAGTGCCTATTCAAAATACTGTGTTGTAGTGAGATAAATGCTTGCTTAGTAATCATGTCTGACAGGGTTAGAACTTGGCTTGGTTGTGACCCAAGGCAAAATCATAGGTAATAGTTGAGTTTGGAGATGATCGTAGGCCTTTTTTGATAGCCCTTTCTTCTACTTTGACCCCTCCAAAGAACTAAAAAAGTTATCCCTAGTTAGCCCAGTTGCGCCTAATTCCCTCTTTCTTTGGCAACCACATTACAACCTGAACCCGTAGTCATCCCTAAGCACTTGAATGTCTTATGCGTGATTCTAAAAGATGAAAAGAGATAAGTGTGGGGTGGGGATTGATTTTGGGTGGAACCAATGAGAAGTGGAAAAAGGTGCATCATTTTAAATGTATGTGAGGTACATGTGTAGGGGATTGCTGGAAAAAATATAATACTCTCATGTTGTGTAAAGTGAACATTCCTCTATTGTTGATAAATCCCTGTTGTGTTGTACTTAAAGAAATGGGAACTGGGTGCTATTCTGAATTGGAAGTTTAGGGGAAATTGTCATTGTAAAAGGTGTAGGCCACGTATGAAGTTGTAGGTATTAAAGTGCTTAGGGAGGTGTAGATTCTTATCCAGATTATATCCAACCTGTCTCACAGCCTACGTTACAACCAAATGCAAAGCGCAACATGATGTAGACGAAACTGTTCTTACATTAGTGGAGACTCAGACGATGGCCAAGATTATGGTACTCTTAAAGGCATGATTCACTTTTTTTTGCGAGGGTGAGCAATTATTGCTTTATTGCCCTATTTTTTTTCTCATAATTAGTGTGTGAATGGGAATGTTTCTTTCTTGTAAGGTGTATCGAGGATTTGGCATCGATTTGACCATGACACTAGTGGGATATCATGACCAGGGTTAAGGTTGAATGTGACCATATGGTGGTGTCTAGTTAACTGTTGTCGGCCACGTGTCTAAGTGTGTCAGGAGATGTTTAATTCTTTGATTTGCTCGGAACGAGCAAAAGCTAAGTGTGGGGATGTTTTATGTGCTTAAACTTACTCGGCATTTAGACCTTCTTTGTGTCCTTGATTGGGTTGATTTGATAGGGATTTAGCCTGAATTATGGTATAATATGTTGCTTTTCGGTGCAGGTGTTGAAGAGATAATCAATAGACGGATAATGCACGAAGTGGGAGAAAAATAAGTTGAGGAAGGAAGGAAAGAGAAATGCGGCCGCGCAACTGAAGCTATGAACGCCACCTGAGCGCGCACATGTCACAAGCGGCCGGGAGGTTATGCGTGCAAGGACCAGGTGCGTGACAACGCATGTCCGCCTCCGGGAAAAGTTAAGCAGGCCTAGTTTTGTAATTTCTTGGAAAATTCCCCCTTGACCTATATGAAGCCTAAGCTCGTCCCAAAAGGAGGTATCTTGGATTTTGGAGCAACTTTTTGAGAGAAGAAGGCAAGGAAACAACAGAGACATTGAATACTTCATCCGAATCATTCAATACGAAAGTTTGTTTGAATTCGTGGGTTGTAATATTTTCTTGTCCTCTTAATACTCGTGTGATGAAAAATTTCTCCACTATGGAGTAGTCTTTCTTAGGGTTTGTTGATAGATATTGTGACTTGATTATTATTTGAGGACTTGATTTCTGTTAGTTGCTTGAATTCGTTGAACAAGTTTTGAATTGAATTGTAAGGTTATTTGTGGTTTACTTTAATCGGTAGAGAAGTGTTGCTGCAATTATTATTGTGTTATCTTGTTTGGGTTAATTTCAAGACTCTCATAGGTAATCTAAAGAGCTTGTAGAGTTATCAATTGACACAATATAGAGGAAATAGTCGAGAGGTCTTCTTCGTAAGACCATCCATTCAACGTATTCTTGCATATGTTCATAGCATTTCTCATTAGGTTATTTAACGGTACTCTCATTCATTCGGAAGAAGAATTCGAATCCTTAAGATAATCTAATCTTGTATTGAAATCAAAAGAGTCAATAAACCTACCTTTCGGTGTAGCAATGTTCCCCTCCCATTCAATGACGGGTTCACCAGGAAACTGAAACCTAACTATCTTCGTACGACAGTCAACATTTGCATAGCATGAGGCCAACCAATCCATTCCCATTATCACATCAAAATCAACCATTTCTAACTCAAATAAATTTGCCGAGGTTTGACGACTACAAATCATCACAGTGCAACCTCTATATACCCTTCTAGCAATCACAGAATCTCCTATCGGAGTAGATACCGCAAGGGGTTTACTTATCAATTCAGGTTCAATGCCAAACTTATTAGCCACAAAGGGTGTAACATATGATAATGTAGATCCCGGATCAATCAGCGCGTATACATCATAAGAAAACACAGACAATATACATGTAACAACATCTGGAGATGACTCGAGATCCTGTCGACCTACTAGAGAATAGGTTCGATTTTGAGCACCACTCGAACTCTGAACTGCACCTCTACCTCTACCTCGACCTGTCGACTGCTGAAAACCCCGTGCTGGAGGTCGAATTGATGAGGAAGAACCAGACACAGATCCAGTCGGCTGAGCCATACCACCAACTCCTCTGTTAGGACAATCCCGTATCATATGGCCAGGTTGTCCGCAAGAATAGCACGCATCAGAACCTCGACGGCACAGTCCAAAGTGGGCCTTACCGCACTGATCACAACGTGGTGTTAGGGGTCTCGTCTGATTAGTATCTCTGTGATATTGCGAGCCTGATGCCCGCGAACTCTGACCTGGACCTGAATAGGTAAATCGATCATATCGAGGCCTCTGGAATTGTGGAGGAGCACTAGCTACAGATGGCGCCGAACTCCTCAAAGACTGGGGCCTGACATTGCCTCTGAAGTCATCAGAATACCCTGCAAATCTCACCCGCTTATGTTGGCCCCTATCCTGCTCCCTATCTGCCCTTTGCTGGCGCTTACGATCCTCTAGGGTCTGGGCATAAGCCTGAATACGGGAAATATACATGCCCTCCACCAAGGACGCTGTCGTGCACTCATTTATCAGATGTGGTCCCAACCCGTTCACGAACATATGCACCCTATCACTCATCTCTGCTACCATATGGGGAGCATACCTTGCTAAAGAATCAAACTGCATACTATACTCTCGCACACTCATATTACCTTGTCTAAGGTTCAAGAACTTATCAGCTTTAGCTTGTCGTATCTCAACTGGCAAGTAGTGACGAAGAAAGGCCTCAGAAAACTCCTTCCACACAGCTGGAGGAGCGTTCGGACCCCTGGATCTCTCCCAACTATCATACCAGAGAACCACTAAATCCCGTAGCCGATAAGAAGCCAACTCTACTGCCTCTGTATCACTAGTATGCATAACCCGCATTATACGATGAACCTGATCAATAAAAGTCTGCGGGTCCTCCTTCGGATCTGATCCGGTAAACACAGGAGGGTCTAAATTAATAAAATCACGAACTCTCGTACTAACTGGTTTATCAGCAGCACCTGTATTCTGCCTCTGAGCCTGAGCAGCTACCAAGCTAGTCAATAACTGCAAAACACTCCGCATATCCTGGTCTGTAGTGCCAGACGGAGGAACTGGAGGTGCTGGGTTCCTCCTAATATCCTCTGGAGGAGACGGAGTAGATGAGGTATGAGACGGCATCTCACTCTGAGCCTCATTTTGGCCCGCTCTGGCTTGGGGCACCTGACTGGTACCCTCTCCCGCAGCTGTATCAAGCCGTCTACTAATTGTTTGCTTCCTAGTCGAAGGCATCGCTGAAAGAAAACAAGGTGAATATTAAAGATGAACACTTACGATCTAGATTCAGGAAGAAGGTAACAACCCTAGATGTCATGTAGCCTCCTGATTATAAATGTGGCGCGCTACACATCCATAATCAAGACTCTACTAGACACGGCTCATAGACAATCCCTAGGACAGACTTGCTTTGATACCAAGTTTGTCACGACCCAAACTGGAGGGCCATGACTAGCACCCGGCCATACTTACCGAGTACCAACATACATTTTATCTAACCTTCTTTATTATCTTTTAGGGCTGACGAGATCAATATAAATGGTAGACATGGGTCATGGACAACCAACAATAAAATATGATGGCATGAACATACATAACATGGGATGACTAGACAATCAAGAAACTATATATAAGGTACGAGCTACCACACTACCATGAGAGACTATACAACAAAAACCAGCCGACAAGGCCTACCAAACTATACATGAGTCGACACCTGTCTATGAGCCTCTAAAGGAACATAAGTGTTGCAACATAGCCGGAACAGGGCCCCGACATACCCATAATATCTATAACAAAAAATGCATACCAAGACCAAGGCAAGTCCGAAGAAGGGATCTCGCCAATCACCGCTGAACTGGACAGCCTACTATGGTAGGGGANCTGATAGCCTACTAGGAGGAATGTCAACCTGTCTATCGGGACCTGCGGGCATGAAACGCAGCATCCCCAAGCAAAAGGGACGTCAGTACGAATAAAGTACCGAGTATGTAAGGCAGGAAAGCATAAATAAGAACAATAATGTAAAGAGAGATAGAGGAGATACAACCTGTAACATCTGAGTGCCTCTGGGGGCTACTGACATGAAATGCATAATACATATATATACATAAACTTTTGAAAACATACGCCTCTGTGGGCATCATCATCATCATATCATACCCGGCCTCAAAGAGGACTCGGTAAAAACGTACCCGGCCACGTGGAGCTCGGTAAACCCAACTGATCAGTGGTTGCACAATAGGTGCCATACCCGGCCGACTATAGCGCGGCTCGGTAGAGTAAAATAGATACATATATATAATGTATGCTCGACTCATGGAATCAAGTTCTAAACCTTTTGGAGTGACTTAAGAACATTATGGACATCCCTACCATCAATATGAACCTTAGTAGGATTTAAGGATCATACCACTTGTTTAGAATAACTTTATAAGGAAAGAACAACATGGACAACCTTAGTTTCTAGGAGTAGATCCGTTATGAATTAGCATATCATTTATGTTCATGTCACTTTAGATCATGCCAAAAGAAAGAAGTAAGAGCCTTAACATACCTTGTATATACTGCCCCAATCTCAAGCTATGCAATTTTCACGACTCCTTAGTCTACAATAAGAGAAACGATACTGTAGTTATCATTCAAGCGTCATAACTATTATGTATCGACCACAACCTATTTTACGATGAAACGGACAACACCTCCCCTGTATATATATAACTTCACAGAATTCCAAACAATCACCAAAAAGCCCAAACAACATCAATAATAATCATATTGAGCCTCCCAAAACAGTCCACGCACAACCTAATCACTTCATACATACGACGGCCACCGTAGTCGTGTCAAACGACCCGGAAATATTACGAAGAACTACCAGCCCACAACCCTACATCTATATAGTATTTTTCCACATCCTTCCTCCTCCAAAACTCCACAAAACAGTAGTAAAACACGCAGCCCAACAGCAACACAAAACAGTCCACAAAACAGTCCGCTACAAGTGAATAACTCGAACTCACGGCTTCCGATCACCGTCCCGTGAGTTCTTACATGTATAGAACGAATTACCATGAATTCACAGAAGAATAAATGTATGAAAAAGAGCAGTAAACTCACCTTACTTGTTGGATAACCCAGCCCTTCCCTTGGTTCTTCAAACTCTAGGTTTTTACCCCCAATTAAAACTTGAAAGAGAGGAAAAATCGATTAGGGTTTGTGGATAATTTTTGGGAGGAAGTTTGCAGGGGTTTAGGTCTGGTTATTTGTGATATATAATGAGGGTTATATTGCAGGAGATAACCCTTTAAATGGGCTCTTTGGCCGACCCGAAATTTCCTATTTTTGGGCTATCATTTAACCAAGTAGGCGACACACCTACTTGTCACCTAGCAGCTTGTGTGTGCAGTCTTAGCAGCTTGTGCAGTCTCGCAAAAATACCTATATCTCTCTACTCGATGTCGTATTGATGAACGATTTAATGCGTTGGAAACTAGACTCATAGATCTTTAATTTGATAGGTAGATCATCCCCTAATTCCATGTATATTGGGAGAAAAACTCAGTTACATTTGACCTAATTTTCAGCACATTTATGAATGGAACTTGTGATGACCTTTTTCCAACTTTTGTTCCACAACTCGCTTGACTTCAAAACATAACACCAACTATCGTACGACTAAAATAACTCATAATATAATCTCTTTATAATGTTAATAACCCTAGTATCACCCTAAAAGTACATGGTAAAATATTCCAACTTGTCGACTTTCGACGAAACTTATTTTCTTCAATTCGTTTAGCTTCTAAGCCTTCAAACCCTCTTGCTACTTGGTACTAATGATCATAAATATTTATAACCTCCACATTAACATGATGAACTAACTTTGTAAACTTTTAAAAGATGATTCCCTTTCTGAGCTCACATTAATTGACTTATGATGTACTCTTACATACGAAAACACGGGGTGTAACATCATTCCCCCCTTTTGGAACATTCGTCCTCGAATGTTGATTAATGCGCTTATCAGTCTCATAACCTGTAGCTCTTAAGAATTCCTTAATATTGTCCTTGACATCTAGGAAATTGTTCTGTAAATAAATCCAAAGGCCAGGGTATTCCCACCTTTAGGCTTCTTTCTCATACCACGACCTGTAGTCGAAATTTTTCCAACATCGTAACATTTACTACCTTATGGCATGCAGTATATACGACTGTGTCATTGTATGAGTGCCTAGCGACTCGTCTTCCCTTTTTCCTCCATCTTTTTGCCAATCTCTAAGCCTCACTTTATGAACATATACAGAATTATGACAAGTTGTCCCTCTAGGCATCTATATGTGTACTGATGTCTTTCGTTTGGTACTTTATCGAACTTAAGACTATTGCTATCTCTTGGTAGGTTATAGTATACCATAAAACTTACTTCGGTTTATTATTACCGAGGTTTTCTACCCAACTCCAGGTTACTCTTTCGCTGCTTATCCTATATGTATAAATCTAAGTCCTTTAGTGCTTCTTCATTATTATTCATCTTAAGAATAACAAACAATTCTCATCTTGTACTTTGGAACTTGTACCCATCTATTGTTTATTCACCTTAATGTTGAAATATAATCTATCACTGATAACTTGTAACCTCTTACGTAATACACTATCACTAGGGCTCACATCTTATCGAGGAACATCTGAAGTGATTTTCCTGATCCACCTAGGGATAATACTATACTTCAATAACCATATATCATTGCATCCCAATGCGATTCATCTTATGGGGGTATTCTAATCCCGTGCAATTAATAAAATCCCTTTCTCGTTAAATCATTACTCAATCAAAGGCCTAAGCGTCATCCTCTTATCAATCACAATTACACCCTTATTCTACTGCCAGGGCAGCATTCCATCTCTTCTAACTGCACCTAGTCTTAGACTCCTTTGTGTTCATTCAGGCTGTACCGAGCTCTTTATTACATATGGAAATCATCAGCTCCCTTGTTTTGATGGGTTTAATCCCAACAACATACATATTCTCGTCACCTTCTCACTCACCTTTTCATATCCTTACTCCTATCTACCTAAAACCTTGTTGCTCTACAATACATTACTTTAGGACCTTCACCGATCTATTTATACTACTCGCAACCTTCCTTAAACTTGCTAGCACCATAAATTTCCTTTCGTGCCTTCTCAGTTGTCCTTAAATATAAGCAATTACTTTTGCTGGTCATTCTATCACTTGTTGCATGAATACTTGGCCTGTCTTTTTGCCCATGAATACTATAATTTCTTGTACCTCATATGATCTCAAACATCACCTTTGATGGCCTTTTTTTTTCCATTCATTAGCCATGATAGGTGTCACGTTATTATGGAGTGTATACAATATTGTAGTGAGACTGTTGTTACAAGATTATTTACTCTTTAGCTCACTATGCTTAGGTGGAAACCTTCTTCCTTATTTCCTCAGCTAGTCTTTCATTGTAGTACTTAGGGAGACCTTCTAGCTCTTGTAAAGTTGCGAGCTTGATATATCGTACACCCGAAGGAAATTTTCGTTGTTCTTACTCGCCCATAATAATCCTTAGTTACATAAATTCGTGCCTTTGTGCTCGTAGGGTTACTTCTAAGCTCAATTTTTTTATTGTCTCCTTAGTGGCACTCTCTCTTATTTTCATAAACCTTAAAAACGATACCTTTAACTGCCTCAACTCCTATCTGAATTTTTTTTTCAAATGATTGTGATCTCGTATCTGCGAGACTGAATTCACTATGCTGCGGTTCAATAGATTTATCTTGCATGATCTGTTGATTTATCTATGACCTCTTGTCTAGCCATAACCGGGCTCTTCCTGAATCAACTACTAAT
>NW_017674990.1:0-17792 GCF_001879085.1 Nicotiana attenuata
ATATATAATATATATAGTTACGTTGTACTATGCACTAAGTATAAGTATATTAGGTAATAGTTATATCGAATATGGCGTGTGTATATATATATATATATATATATATATATATATATATATATATATATATATATATATATATATATATATATAAAATATACTTACGCTATACTATGCACTAAGTATAAGTGTATTAGGTAATGTTATATTGAATATGGCGTGTGTATATATATATATATATATATATATATATATATATATATATATATATATATATATATTAGGTAAGTATAAGTATAAGTGTATTAGGTAATGTTATATCGAATACAGCTTATATATATATAATATATATACTTACGCTATACTATGCACTAAGTATAAGTGTATTAGCTAATGTTATAATTACGCTATACTTACGCTATATCTTATTAGGTAACGTTATATCGAATATAGCTTATATATATATATATACATATATATATATATATATATATATATATATATATATATATATATATATATATATATATATATACACTTACGCTATACTATGCAACAGGAATTGCGCGAGGATATGGATACACTTACGCTATACTATGCAACAGGAATTGCGCGAGGATATGGATCGGAAGCAGGCAGAGCTTATCCAAATACTTGTTTCACTCAAACATTCAATTGACGAAATGCATTTACACCAACAGTTGAAGGAAGTGGCTGAGAACCACAGGCATTTTCAGAAATTGAAAGACAAATTGAGGGAAAAATGGGTAAAATCTGAAGAGTCGTGTGAATACTACTACAAGTCGTGCTCGTTTTTTGTTCTAGTGGGAGGTACTATCGCCTAAAATATGAAGATCTCCGCTTGTGTTGGAAGTGCTTCAAAAATGGTAAGCTTAACCTCGAAACATCACCTTCAGATTCTGTCCTCATAGAGAGTGCTGAAGTTTTGGTCGATATGTGTTTAATGTGCTTTTTATGGAAAACGAAAGTTATAATGATATAGACTCATTGGAAGACACATTCATGGCTGAACTTCCCATGGAAAATGAGAGCTGGAATATTGCTTACAAGGTGCTTGATAAAATGCTAAAACCGGTTTATGGTGTCGTTAAGAGTGATTTAGATGCTTTAGACGGCATGTGTTTACCTGCACTTTACATTGAAGCTGAGAGAATAACTGATGCTCACAAATATTTCCGATGGAATGACAGGAAGAGATCATGTCAAGGTAGTACATGTATTCATAATAAATACAAGAGGATAATATGTTGGAAGATGAAAAAGAAATAGTAACAGTTATTAAAGGAAAGTTATAATATAAACTCAAAGAAAGAATGAGAAAGAGTAATTTATGAGTGACCTCATTTTCACTATAGTTGTCGGCTCCAGTTTTTGTTTCAGCTTGAACAATTCACCTCATTCAGTTGGTAGCTCTGTTTCTTCATCATAGGAAGACAAATCTTTTTTCTTTCTCTTGCTGCCTTCACCCGTATGCGTTATGGTTGGTGCAGGGAGAGAATGAATAATATTTTTTTTCAATGCATGACACAATATATAATTTTCGCACCATCTTTGTAATAGGTAAATGCCTCTTTTTCTCCTGAAGATGTCTGAATTATCAATTATTTAGTTAGCGAAATTAGCTAAAGAGTCAATTTCAAGCTCCAGTATTTTAATTAATAGAAGCGGAAAGTAAATGACTGGAATGAAATCTGAGGGCAACTTAAGTCACCTAAACACAGCGAAAATTAGAATCAATAATGTCATAAAAATATCAATTGACCTTCATCTTTGAAAACCAATAGAAATTCATCTTAAAAAATGAAAATAGCGGACAACTATTTAGTGTAGCCGAAATCTCATCAGAAACAGTAAAGAAAATACAATTTTCAGAAGGAAAAAAATTCAATTGAATAATCAGGCAATGCAAGAAAATTGGTCGATAGTGAGGAAACAAGTATGGGCGAATAAATCAGATAAATCATTGACATGCATGTGGGGAATCAACAAAATACTACCCAAAAGTTCAAGATGTCCTAAGTTTTATACTGAAACAGGAGACAGAAAGATCAAACTTGCAGGTGGTAATCACTACTATAAATTAAGTTCTACTATTCATCTCAAAACACAACTAACACAAAAACCGCATAAGATAACTCAGTCAAAGTTTGAGAAAACAAAATCTAAAATTAGTAAAGCACAAAATAAAGAGAAAGACCAAGAAGAATCGAACAATTCTTTTTAGGGAAACAGTCCATTGTTTCCAAAAAATAAACCATAAAGAAAAAGGAAGAAGAAGAAGAAGCCTCCAAAAAATAAAGAAATAGAAGTATAAGAAAACATAAGTTGGAAGAAAACTTGAGGAGAAGCGTACCTTTTCCAGGAAGAAGTGCTCAGAGCTTGAGTATGTTGGAAAAAAATAATTTGGGAGAGCAAGACAACAAAACACTCAAACACTCACAACTCACTTTAAGAATGGAGAAGAAATGATATTTTTCATTCAACTTGACTTGTTCCAAATGGCTAGCATACATGGGTATTTATAGTAGAACTCCTACATGTATCTAGCCTAAACTTCATGTAAACACACTAACTAAATTCACATTAGTCTACACTAGTTCATACATCTCATAATGAAGTTCACATTAGTCTACACTTGTTCATACATCTCATACTAATATGAACTAATCTAAACATATTTAATATAAATGTGAACTAATGGAAACAAGTTTATTATAATTTTAACATCCCCCTTAAACTTGTTTCATCACTCCAAGCGCCATCCTTAGCTTTTGAAAAACTTCAATCTTTAATGGCTTGGTGAAAATATCCGCAATTTGATCTTGCGACTTCACATGCTCAAGCTCCACAACTTTATTAGATATACAATCTCTAATAAAGTGATACCTTGTATCTATATGCTTGCTCCTTTCATGAAATACAGGATTTTTGGCTAACTCGATAGCCGACTTGTTGTCAACAAAAATCTTTGTGGCATCCTTTTGTGGTTGGTGAAGTTCCTCCAACAAACTTCTTAACCAAATTGCATGACAAACACATGAGCAAGCTGCAACATACTCCGCCTCACAAGTTGACAAAGTAACAATTGGTTGTTTTTTAGAATTCCATGTAAATGCAGAATTTCCAAGAAAGAAAACAAACCCAGTAGTACTTTTACGATCATCAATATCACCAGCCCAATCACTATCACAATATCCCACAAACTTAGAATCCTTAGAAGATGAATAAAGAATTCCATAATCAAGTGTATCTTTGATGTACCGAAGTATTCTTTTTGCTACCTTTAAATGGGAGGTAGTAGGAGCTTCCATAAAGCGGCTCACAAGTCTAACACCATAAAGAATATCCGGCCTTGTGCATGTCAAGTACCTTAAGCTTCCAACAAGACTCTTGAAAAATGTGGGATTTACATTTTCTCCATCTCCATGCTTGGATATTTTAACTCCACATTCAACGGGGGTGCTAACGGGATTGCAATTATCCATCTCGAACTTCTTGAGAATTTCCTTTGCATATTCTCCTTGAGAAATAAAAATCCCATCCTTCCTTTGTTTCACTTGAATGCCAAGATAGTAGGACATTAATCCAATGTCCGTCATCTCAAATTCTCTAGCCATTGCTTCCTTGAATTCTTCAAACATCTTAGGATTATTTCCTGTAAAAATCAAGTCATCTACATACAAGCAAACAAGTAAAATGTCTCCATTTTTAGCAATTTTTACATAAAGTGCATGTTCATGTGGACATTTTGAAAAACCATTTGCTTGAAAATATTTATCAATTCTACTATTCCAAGCCCGCGGAGCTTGCTTCAACCCATATAAAGCCTTTTTCAATTTCAAGACTTTATTTTCTTGTCCTTCAACCTTATAGCCCAAAGGTTGATCAATGTAGACTTCTTCCTCCAATACGCCATTCAAAAAAGCTGACTTCACATCCATTTGATGGATTTTCCATTGATTTTGGGCGGCCAAGGCAATGACAAAGCGAATTGTTTCCAAACGAGCAAACGGTGCAAATACCTCTTCATAGTCAATACCGGCTTTTTGCTTGTATCCTTTAGCTACTAATCTTGCTTTGTACTTTTCTACTTCACCCTTGGAATTCTTCTTTAGCTTGTACACCCATTTGACTCCAATGGTGCTTTTTCCTTTTGGAAGTGTGACCAACTCCCATGTTTCATTCTTTTTTATTGCCTTGATTTCTTCATCCATGGCATCTCTCCATTTGGAATTTTGGAATGCATCCTCAAAGCTTATAGGCTCACTATCCACCAATAAACAAAAATGAGTAAAATCATATAAATCATTTCTTACCACTTCCGTGTTTTCATACAAGTCACGGAGACTTCTACTCTTGTGAGGTGCTTCACTTGAACTTGAACTTGATTCCTCCACTTCTTGATTTTGTGGCGGAGGTGTTGATAGTGGTGAGATAGGTTGCTCCACATCTTCTTCATCATCATCAAATAATGGACTAAAAGAGTAATCTTGCTCTTTAGTCTTCCAATCCCAAGCACTATCTTCATCAAACTCAACATCTCTACTCAAAGTGACCTTGCCATTTTTGGGATTATACAATTTATAACCTTTAGAATTTTGATCATAACCAATAAAAACATACCTCTCACTTTTGTCATCGAGCTTGGTCCTCTTTTCATCATGTATATGTGCATATGCAATGCTTCCGAAAACTCGCAAGTGAGAAACTTTTGGCTTGAAACCACTCCATGCCTCTTGAGGTGTTTTTCCATGAACACGTTTTGTGTGGCAACGATTTAGTAAGTATACCGCACAAGCAACAGCTTCAGCCCAAAATTCCTTTGGCATATTTTTGCTCTTCAACATACTCCTCACCATGTTAAGAATGGTCCGGTTCTTTCTTTCCACAACGCCATTTTGTTGTGGTGATCTTGGCACGGTTAAAAAATGGCGAACTCCATTTTTCTCACAAAAAACTTTGAATTCATTTGAAGTGAATTCTCCACCATTGTCCGACCGAAGTGACTTAATTTGATAGCCACTTTGTTTCTCCACCATCCTCTTGAATTTTTTAAAGGTTTCAAACACCTCTGATTTTGCCTTTAAAAAATAAACCCAAGTTTTTGTAGAATAATCATCAATGAAAAGTAAAAAATAATTACTTTTACCAAGTGAAGATGGCTTGATAGGTCCGCAAACATCCATGTGAATTAACTCCAAAGGGCATCTTGCTCTTGTCAAAGACTCTTTAGGAAAGCTTTTTCTAGCTTGCTTTCCAAAGATACATCCTTCGCAAAATTGGTTGGGATGATTAATACTTGGCAATCCATTCACCATGTTTTCTTTATCCATCAACCTTAAGCTATCAAAATTCAAGTGACCAAATCTCATATGCCAAAGCCAAGAGGAGTCTTTGGCACATGAAAGTAAGCATCTTGGAGCATCATTTTGAAGATTTAAAATGAACATTTTATTATTAGCCATAGGAACTTTAGCTAATAATCTCCCTTTTTCATCTCTCATAAACAACTTTTTATCTTTCAAATGAATGTCATAATTTTCCTCCAAAAGTTGTCCCAAACTCAAAATGTTACTTTTCATCTCCGGCACATATAAAACATTAGAAATTAATTGATGACTTCCATCCTTCAAGCGAATTAAAATCGTACCTTTTCCTTTGATTTTAACACGTGAAGAATCTCCAAAAGTGATTGTGCCACGATTCAACTCTTCAAGTTCCACAAATAAATCCTTCTTTCCACAAATATGGCTACTTGCACCGGAATCAAGGTACCATCGGTGCTTCTCGGCACTTTCTTCTCCTTTGCATGCGAGAAGCAAGGTGGCATCTTCATCTTCATTTTTGCTCTCCACGAAATTATTTTTCTCTTCAAAGTTATCTTTACATTCCCAAGAAAAATGACCAAATTTATGACAAGTATAACATTCAATATTTGATTTGTCATACCTTCCTTGATTTTGCCTCCATCCTTTCCCTCTTCCACGACCTCTTCTTGAATTAAAGTCTTGGCCTTTATTTTCTCTACTTGAAGGTGGTTGACTACCTCCTCTTCCGCCTCTACCACGACCTCTTCCATTTCCACGGCCTCTTTGTTGCGAGCCACGCCTTTCATCTTTCTCTTTGAAAGAAAATTTTGCTTGCAACGCTTGTTCAACCGATTCTTCTTTCGGTTTCTTCAACTTCTCTTCATGTGCTTGCAAGGAACTCGAAAGCTCGTCTATGGTCATGGTGTCCAAGTCTTTGGACTCTTCAATGGCAACAACAATAAAATCAAATTTTGAAATTAAGGATCGTAGTATTTTTGCCACGACCCTATCGTCTTTCAACTCTTCACCATATCTTTTCATTTGATTGACAATAGCCAAAACTCTCGAAATATAATCCACAACATATTCATTTTCCTTCATATGAAATGATTCAAACTCTCCTCTTAAGGTTTGGAGGCGAACTTTTTTCACTTTGTCCAAACCTTTAAAAGAAGTTTGAAGAATATCCCATGCTTCCTTGGAGGTTGTTGCATTTGCAACCTTCTCGAACATCTTTTCATCCAAACCTTGATGGATGAGAGTGAGTGCCTTTTGATCATTCTTCTTTGAGGCAACGACATCTTCTGCTTCATCAACACCGGATTCTACTGGTTCCCAAACATCATAGGCACCAAGCAAGGCCTTCATTCGAATACACCAATTTCCATAGTTCTCTTTTGTAAGCATAGGAACTTGGAATGGTGTTCCGTTAGAATTCGTCATCTTTTCTCCAAGTTTGTTGTCTTCAACCACACCGGCTCTGATACCAAATGTTGGAAAAAAATAATTTGGGAGAGCAAGACAACAAAACACTCAAACACTCACAACTCACTTTAAGAATGGAGAAGAAATGATATTTTTCATTCAACTTGACTTGTTCCAAATGGCTAGCATACATGGGTATTTATAGTAGAACTCCTACATGTATCTAGCCTAAACTTCATGTAAACACACTAACTAAATTCACATTAGTCTACACTAGTTCATACATCTCATAATGAAGTTCACATTAGTCTACACTTGTTCATACATCTCATACTAATATGAACTAATCTAAACATATTTAATATAAATGTGAACTAATGAAAACAAGTTTATTATAATTTTAACAGAGTAATCCTAAGAGCTGTAGGCAAAATGAAAAAGGTAAGTAATTAATGGTAAAGTAAAAAAGAAAAGGCAGACCCACGTGGTTTCTAGAAAATTATTGCATAAATTTACGACAATACCCTTGGGCACAAATTTACGACAATACCCTTGGTCGTCCAAGGAACCTTCACTTATCAATAAGTTAAAAAAGCAAGTTCTCTCATGTTTTAGTTGGAAATGGGATGGTTGTTCCTCTATGGGATCCAGGAATAGGTTTGACTGCTTTGACTAGTGTGAAGTTAGCTAGTCAGAGAAATGATGTTCAGGAAAAATTGATGGATTTTTCTAACAGATTTTGCTTGCCTCGATCTTCTAATAACATGAGGAGGGTGTGGGATACTGGATGGAAGTGGTTTATGTATCCTAAGGTTGTGGATATTGAACCGAGAAATGTTGACTGTTGGGGAGAAGCTCTAAGGGCACTTTGGTACGCATTGCCTATGGGTTTTGTAGAAGCTAGTATACTGCATATTAGAAAGAAGAGGTTATTTGATAATATTTTTGGGATAAAAGTCACTGAATTCACTGCCTCCGGGAAGATTGAGCCAAACATGTTCTTATAACACTACCAGAATTACAGAAAAAAGCGACCAAATTTTAGCGACCAAAGTTGGTCTGTGGCAAGAAGCGACCAACGTTGGTCGCCAAACAAGCGAAAATAATAAAATAAATAGTTGAAACACATTAGCGACCATGGTTGGTCGCTAATTGGTCNATTGACAATAGCCAAAACTCTCGAAATATAATCCACAACATATTCATTTTCCTTCATATGCAATGATTCAAACTCTCCTCTTAAGGTTTGGAGGCGAACTTTTTTCACTTTGTCCAAACCTTTAAAAGAAGTTTGAAGAATATCCCATGCTTCCTTGGAGGTTGTTGCATTTGCAACCTTCTCGAACATCTTGTCATCCAAACCTTGATGGATGAGAGTGAGTGCCTTTTGATCCTTCTTCTTTGAGGCAACGACATCTTCTGCTTCATCAACACCGGACTCTACTGGTTCCCAAACATCATAGGCACCAAGCAAGGCCTTCATTCGAATACACCAATTTCCATAGTTCTCTTTTGTAAGCATAGGAACTTGGAATGGTGTTCCGTTAGAATTCGTCATCTTTTCTCCAAGTTTGTTGTCTTCAACCACACCGGCTCTGATACCAAATGTTGGAAAAAAATAATTTGGGAGAGCAAGACAACAAAACACTCAAACACTCACAACTCACTTTAAGAATGGAGAAGAAATGATATTTTTCATTCAACTTGACTTGTTCCAAATGGCTAGCATACATGGGTATTTATAGTAGAACTCCTACATGTATCTAGCCTAAACTTCATGTAAACACACTAACTAAATTCACATTAGTCTACACTAGTTCATACATATAATGAAGTTCACATTAGTCTACACTTGTTCATACATCTCATACTAATATGAACTAATCTAAACATATTTAATATAAATGTGAACTAATGGAAACAAGTTTATTATAATTTTAACACTGTTGGATGTGGCAAAGTAACGCGTTGCGCCAAATTATCTAACTTATGCGAGTCAAAAATAGATCAAATCAATAAATAAGTCGCGACCCAACTCACTTAGTTGAATGAAAATGAGTTTAATCCAAACATATCAAGACCCAACCTAACTCAACTTCTCCTTTTTATTCTATATTGTTTACCCAAAAAATCGAGTAACAATTAAAGTTGTAATGTGATTTTAAGGATACGTGATTTCACCTAATACCAATTGATTAACTCAAAGATAAGTGATGAGAATTGACAAGAATGTAAAACAAACCAATGCTTGGACAATGCCCTCGAGCTGATGAACCCTCGAGAGTAGTGAAGTAAGAACAGTTAAAGAACAGTAAGTTGATGAGCAGAAGAAAGAAATAATATATTGCCTTGATATTCGTGAATGTGAGGGCCTTACAAGATGATTAGGGCCCTTTTTATATAGTAGAGGAATCCTATTTATGGTATAATTCTAATTACGAAAGTAAATCCCATGATGGGCTAAATAACCGGTCCTGACTTGATACGTGCCGAGATTTCCGCCGCGATCCTTGCCCGATGGCGGTTGTCTCGGCTTTCTGTTATCCGACCTGGCAGGCTTCCTTCGATCTCATTCGATTTTTCCTGATTCGGTCTCGATCTTGATCGGCCGTTGATCCACGAGATTACCAATCCATATTTGTACCATGGTTCGATATAACTGAGGCCGAGCCTTGATCTACCACCCCGATTTCGTTCAGTCATACAAAATTAGGCAAGCCCGATTTTGACCGTATACAGATAGTCCCCTCGTTTTTTTGAGTGTAATGATAAGAAACAAATTGAATCTTTGAGCTTCTTTGCTTGTTCTTCTCGAAATATCAAATATTCCAATCTTCATTCTTCCTTTCTTACGAAAACAAAATGGCCAAAACACCTATAACTTTTCCGCATAAGGAAACCGCTCAGGTTCGGGCTAAGGAGTGCACCAAGTGTCGAGACCTTTGAAGAAATCCATACTCGGGCTTTGTTCTTTCGACTGGGATCGATGGACCCCGAATGACCATTTGAACTAGAGCTCGAGTACGTAGCTCTTAGGCTTAACACTCGAGTGAGGATTTGCTTGAACTCGAAGTAAAGTTAGCCTTTAGGCTTTATAGATAGTCCCCGAGTGAGAGTTTACTCGAACTCGGGTTAAGACAACCCTTGGGCTCTTACGATCGAGTGAGGATTCGCTCGAACTCGAAGTGAAGTTAGCCCTTAGGCTTTATAGATAGTCCCCGAGTGAGAGTTTGCTCAAACTCGGGTTAAGATAGCCCTTGGGCTTTTATGATCGAGTGAGGACTTGCTCGAACTCGAAGTGAAGTTGGCTCGTAGGCTTTATAGTCGAGTGAGGATTTGCTCGACCTCGAAGTAAAGTTAGCCCTTAGGCTTTATAGATAGTCCCCGAGTGAGAGTTTGCTCGAACTCGGATTAAGATAGCCCTTGGGCTTTTGTATTTGTTACAGATTTCGGACGTCTCTGTTCCGCGTTAATTTGATCGTCGCCTATTTAGTTCGGAACTTACCCTTTTGGCTTATTTTCCATTTCACTTCGAGCTTGCCTGAAGTGTCAGTCCCCGAGCGGGGTGGCCATGGCCTGTAAAATCGAGGGTCGCCTTTAAGGTCTTATGGTTTCGAAATTTTAGTAGTTCGATTTGTTATGTTTTCGAATGGCAGTCCTCAAGCGTGGGGTTAGTTGTTCGAACTTCCGTCATGATCGGCCCTTAAGCCTGTTTACACAATAGATCAAGCGTATAAAATAAGAAATTTTTTCAAAGGCATGAGATATCGGCAAGGAAAAATACTTCTCTCAATAGATGATTATACATGCACGCATGTTTGACGTTAGGGCTCGAGTAACCTATACGGGCATGGTTCATTTGACCGTTTGACCCTTACAACATTTTCCTATCGAGACCCCGCTGTCACGAAGTGATTTCCTTGCAACAAAGTAGACATTCGAGGGTAACGCCCCCCAGTACTCGAGGCTTATTATAGGGAACCTCGGATACTATTAAATCGCTCTAAGTTAGCACGAACAATGGTTGCCTCGTTAAAAACCTTGCCAGAAAAACCCATTTGGGACAAAAATCGGTCTAAGGGAAAAAGAGTGCAACGCGTGCTTTAAGATCCAAAGCTTCGTGCCGATCCTTGTCGATAGCCTGCAAGTGTAGGTTGAAACAATAGAAAGGATTGGAATGGGGTCGTACCTTTATTCGGATTTTGGATATTTAAAGTGATCTTCCTCAGCATCAAGCCCCCGTGAATTTTGACCTCGATCATTTCTCCTCTCATTTCGTGCAAAGCTTTGCCCAGACCCGCTGCCTCTATGGTCTCCGTTGTACGATAGATATCTATCTCTATTCAACCTCGGCTCTCGATCGATGTCCCTTTTGATCCTATCCATGGGCCTGCTAGGATAAACGGACCCCGAATGAGTCCCAAGTTGATCATCCTCGACCTAATCTTCGACTGATACCGATTATGTACGTCGGCCCAAGTGACAGCCGGGTACTCGATTAAACTTTGCTTCAACTGCTATGAAGCTATGAAAATCCGAGTGTTGAGACCTTGAGTGAAAGCTTGAATAGCCCAGCCATCGGTAACCGGAGGCAAATCCATTCTCTCCGCTTGAAATCGATATACGAATTCCCTGAGCATCTCGTTATCTTTCTGCCTTACCTTGAAAAGGTTTGACTTCCTCGTTGCAATTTTAATGGCTCCGGCGTTGACTTTACAAAAGAATCTCCAAGCATAGCAAACGAATCAATAGAATTAGGGGGTAAGTTACGATACCATATTAAGGCACCCTTCGATAGAGTCTCCCCGAATTTCTTCAGTAGTACGGCTTCAATTTCGTTATCTTCCAAGTCGTTTCCTTTGATGGCACACGTATACGAGGTGACATGTTCGTTCGGATCGGCCGTCCCGTTATACTTGGGATCTCGGGCATACGGAACTTCTTGGGGATTGGCTTCGGAGCCGCACTAGGGGGAAGGGTCTTCCCACGAACTTTTTAGAATCTAGTCCTTCCAATATCGATGGTGCCCCTGGTATTTGGTCAACCTGGGAGTTGTATGTTTCTACCTTTTTATCATTTGCCTCGATTTTCTTTTCTCCTGATTCAATCCGTTTAGTGAGCTCCTCGAGCATTTTCATAATAGCAGGGTCGGTCCCCGAATCATTGGCGTTCGATCTCTCTGGTATAGGTTCGGCTCGACGAATAGTTTCTGGTTCAGGCTCTGGTTTGATCCCACTTGGTGCTCGATGCTGATTCTGTAGTTGCGCTATAGCGGCTTGCTGAGCCTATAGCATTTCAAATATCAATTGGAGGCTAACTCCACCGTCTTCTCCGCCCTGTGTACCTCGACCACCTGATCGAACTTCCCTGCGTATGCTACTTTCAGGATCAACGCCCAGATTTGCATTTAGGGCGACATGCGAACTGACATCGATGGGGTCTGCGTTTGGTACTCCCTCGTGGCCCGCCTGAGGCACTTCGATCCCTGGGGCGGCTACATTATCGTTTTCTCCATGAAGACCAAGGCCGGTGTCTGTGTGAGTGGGCTCTGCTTGAGAGTTTGACATGCTGACTCCTGAAATCAAAGACACTTACGAGAATAAGCGTAAAAACAATATATGTTATGAGGATTAATACTAGGCAATCACTATTATCCTTAGCCCCACGGTGGACGCCAAACTGTTTACCCAAAAAATCGAGTAACAATTAAACTTGTAATGTTATTTTAAGGATACGCGATTTCACGCAATACCAATTGATTAACTCAAAGATAAGTGACGAAAATTGACAAAAATGTAAAAAAAATCAATGCTTGGACAATGCCCTCGAGCTGATGAACCCTCGAGAGTAGTGAAGTAAGAACAGTTAAAGAGCAGTAAGTTGATGAGCAGGAGAAAGAAAATATATTGCCTTGATATTCGTGAATGTGAGGGCCTTACAAGATGATTAGGGCCCTTTTATATAGTAAAGGAATCCTATTAATGGTATAATTCTAATTACGGAAGTAAATCCCATGATGGGCTCGGTCCTGACTTGATACGTGCCGAGATTTCCGCCACGATCCTTGCCCGACCGCAGATATCTCGGCTTTCTATTATCCGACCTGACAGGCTTCCTTCGATCTCTTTCCTGTTTAGGTCTCGATCTTGATCGGCCTTTGATCCACGAGATTACCAATCCATATCTGTACCATGGTCCGATATAACCGAGGCCGAGCCTTGATCTACCACCCCGATTTCGATCAGTCATACAAAATTAGGCAAGCCCGATTTTGACCGTATACATGTATATATATATTTTTAAATGTGGAAGCATATACTGGCTTAATTGTAAGCTTATATTCTTTTAAAAATTTGTAAGTCTCAATCTCCAAATTTGGTTATAAGGTAGTAATATTTTTGTCCTAACTAATGATTTGACGGATCATATCGAGCTTACAATTTTTTGACCAAATGGTTGAATGGATCATGTTGAGTTTGACCAGTTGGTCAAGTCAACAAACCTATCATAATTCACCCTCATAAAATTGGCAATTTGGACGGGTTACTTAAAATTGAGTTAATTTTGCCACCTGTACGCCTTGTTACATTTTCTCAATCTAATTTTCGGCATAACACAATCCATTATAGATTGACGAAGTAGTTACCTTCGCAGGGCAGGGGCCATTTTATTGGTAAGTGTACCAGCAACAATCATGCAATCGGACTGTCTCGGGCTGGGTCGGAATATGATACCGAACCGATCCAAATCATACCTGGACGCACCGGTATGCATCATCTCAACAGCACAGCAAGCCAGGCCAAAAGTCATGGGCCATATGGAGCCACGTCGGGCCCAATTCATCAAGTCATCTACCTTAGAAATCACATATTCTACAGATTTAGGTAGCGCCGGCGACGTCGGCGTTTTTGTCGCCGGCGGCTGTGAACTCCCGACTTCTGTCGGTGGCGTTGAGGATAAAGCCGTGTGAGATGGTGCGGTGGTGTGAATAGCTGAAGCAGCTGATCTTAAGGAAGAGACTAAAACAGGACGAGAAATTGCTGTTGACGCTTTCTGCAAAAGAGCCATAACCGCAAACTGGAAAGTTCAGCTATTTGAAGTGAATTGGGCAAGTACTTGCTTCCATTAATAGGATATACATGGAAAATATGAAGCTCTCAAACCGACTTGAACCATAAGTCAGACATTCCAAGTAGTGCCTCTTTATGTTACGTGGCATTTTCTGACAATTCCACGTCAGACCGACTGAATTTGTTTTTCCTAACCATCTCATTTCGAATATACTAGTTCAGTAATTTAAATTCATGTCACATAGAAACTTATTAAAATAAAACACTTTCTGTTATGTGTTAATTTATTTGATTAAGCGTGAAATTTAATTGATTATCCTAGTACTAACGTGTGATGACCCAAAAAGGTCATCACTTGTTTTAAATTAATTTCTGCGCTTCCGAGGTCTTGAAAACCTCATTTAGAGCCACCTCGATTTGCGTGCGCAGTCCGGGCGCATAGTCGAAAAGCTTATATGTGAAAATCTGTGAAAAATGATAAGTTTTGACTGTAAAATGAATAAATTTGACTTCGGTCAACGTTTTGGGTAAACGGGCCCGGACCCGTGATTTGACGGTCCCGGAGGGTCCATAGGAAAATATGGGACTTGGGCGTATGCCCGGAATCGAATTCCGAGGTCCCAAGCCCGAGAAATGAATTTTTGAAAGAAATTATTTTCCGAAATTGTTTAAGGAAATTCGAAAT
This sequence comes from Nicotiana attenuata, assembly GCF_001879085.1. Taxonomy (NCBI): domain Eukaryota; kingdom Viridiplantae; phylum Streptophyta; class Magnoliopsida; order Solanales; family Solanaceae; genus Nicotiana; species Nicotiana attenuata. Next base: position 14,511 of record NW_017674990.1, read on the forward strand.
GAAATTTGATTCGAACATGTTAGTATCGGGCCCGTATTTTGGTTTCGGCGCCCGGTACAGGTCTTATATATGATTTAAGATGTTTTCGTGAAATTTGGTGAAAAACGGACGTCGTTTGACGTGATTCGGACCTAAAATTGCTAAATTTGATACTTGATGAAGTTTGAGAAAAAGTTCTTGATTTTGAGGTTTGATTCATGGTTATTGAGGTTATTTTGGCGATTTAATCGCACGGATAAGTTCATATGATGTTTTTGAGTTAGTATGCACATTTGGTTTGGAGTTCCGAGGGCTCAGGTGAGTTTCGGGTAGGTTCCGGGAGGTCTTAGGCTTAAAAACTCAGATATTGCAGGTTCAGAGCAATTCCAGCTCTCTGAACCCGCTAGCGTGGTCCGCGAGAAATCGTGTGCGGCCGCGGAGGGGCGAGTCAGTGCGGTGCGCGGTCGACTTTATGCGGTGCGCGGTGGAGGGCTGTGCGGCCGCAGTCGGCTTTGTGCGGTCCGCACAGGGTCAGGAAGGGCCGTGCGGCCGCAGTCCGTTTTGTGCGGTCCGCACAGGGGTCCTGAGAGGTATATATATATAGACGGGATTTTCAGTTATTTTTCATTTTTCAAAACCCCAAGACATAAGAGGCGATCTTTCAAACAACCTTTCTTCTTCAAAACGTTGGTAAGTGATTTCTAACTTATTTTCTTCACTCCTTAACATCTTTTAACATGATTTCAACTTAAAATCAAAGATTTTCATGGGGGAATTGAAGGTTTTGGGTAGGACCTAGGTTTTTCAAAAATTGGGGATTTGGACCTCGATTTGAGGTCCGATTTCAAAACAAATTATATATTTGGGTTCGTGGGGGAATGGGTAATCGGGTTTTGGTTTGAACCTCGGGTCTTGACCATGTGGGCCCGGGGGCAATTTTTGACTTTTTTTGAGTAAAACTTTAGAAAAACTCATTTTCATGCATTGGGGTTGATACATTTAGCATTTATTGATGTAATTAAGTAACTTGTGACTAGATACGAGCGAAGAGGTGGTGAAATCAAGGGGTAAAGCGATAATTGAGACGTGAATTACGTTCGTGGCATCGAGGTAAGTGTCAGGTCTAACATCGGCTTGAGGGATTAGGAGTTGTGTCCTATTTGCTAATTGCTTCTTGTTGAGTACGACGTATAGGCATGGTGACGAGTATCTATATGTTGGTGTCGAGCATGACCGTAAGTCTTGAATTGATAGATGTTGTGTTCTTAAATGTCACTACGGATGCTTAAATTGATGATTTTCAATATTGAGCAAGGATTTAGTTTATTTTCGTGAATTTTATTTATGATCGAGTGTTGGTACTAATTGAGCTGAGTAGGAGTTGAGTTAGGATTGGTTATAGCTGATTCTCCCTTACCGGGATGTTTATATTGATATTGTTGCTCCCTTGCCGGGAAGATAATATATTGCTTTGTTCCCTTGCCGGGATTCCTTGTGATTTTGTGTTGTCTTGTAAATGGGATCGGGTGGTACGCCTACCACGAGATATGATGAAATGGGATCGGGTGGTACGTCTACCACGAGATATGATGAAATGGGATTGGGGGGTACGCCTACCACGAGATATGATGAAATGGGATCGGGTGGTACGCCTACCACAACACATGAGAAATAGGATCGGGTTGCACGCCTGCAACGAGATGTGAACTGAAAGTGTAAATTGCCTTTGTTTTCCTTTTTGGTTTATTGATAATTCTCTTGAGATTCTGTTTTATCTGTTATCCCCCGAAGCATGTTTTTCCCTTCCTAGCTTTCAATTATTTGTTCTAGTTCATTTTCCAATGTATACATATATATAACTGCACAGGTTTATCTGGAGTCTGGTCCTAACCTCGTCACTACCTCGCCGGGGTTAGGCCAGGCACTTACCAGCATATGGGGTCGGTTGTGCTGATACTACACTCTGCACTCTGTGCAGATACCGAGGCAGCATTGGGACAGCAGCAGTAGTTCGGGAGCCAGCCTTCAGTCCACCGAGACACCGAGGTAGCCTTGCAGGTGTCCGCAGGCCCGGCGTCTCCTCTTTCTTTTATTACGTTCTGTTATCTCTTGTATTCGAGACAGACAGTGTTACTTTCTTTCAAACGGTTGTATGTAGTAATCTTAGTAGTCCGTGGATGTTATGACACTAGGTTCTGGTTAGAGGCATGTGTTGGTCTTCAGGATGATTCGGTTTTAAGTTTATTTAAGACTTCCGCTAGATTTCCTATTCCGCTGTTATTTAATTGTTTATTTAATTTTTAATTTAATTGGTTAAAAGGGAATTAAAAACAAAAGTGTTTAGAGATTTTAGTTCGTGGCTTGCCTAGCTTCTATGAGTAGGCGCCATCACGACTCCCGAGGGTGGGAAAATCCGGGTCGTGACAAGTTGGTATAAGAGCTCTAGGTTACTTAGGTCTCACAATTCACGGACAAGCTTAGTAGAGTCTGAGGAATCGGTACGGAGACGTCTGTATTTATCCCCCAGAGGCTACCGAGTTAGGAAAACTTCACATCTGTTCTTTCTTATCGTGCGGTTTGGTCTCTCAATGCTAATTGAACTTCTACTCTGTTCTTTAGCAGATGGCGAGAACACGCGCTTCCTCATCTACCGATCAGCAGCCCGAGCCCCCAGCAGCAGCTCCTACGAGGGGCAGAGGGCGAGGCCGAGGCCGTGCTAGAGGCCGAGGCAGGGGCAGAGCTCAGCCCAGGGAAGCAGCCCCCGTAACGGAGCCTCAGGTTGACTTTGACGACGAGGTTCCGGCTCCAGCAGTTCCGGTGTGCCCAGCTCAGGTCCAAGAGGAGTTTATTTCCACCCCAGTTCTTTAGGATGCTCTGGTCCGTCTAGTGGGCCTCATGGAGAGTGTCACCCGGGCAGGTTTACTTCCTGTAGCACCAGCCGTCTCTCAGGCTGGAGGAGGAGCCCAGGCTCCTGCTACTCGCACTCCGGAGCAGGTAGCTCCCTAGTTTCAGACTCCAGCAGCTCAGCCAGTTGGAGCGGTTCAGCCGGGTGTGGTAGCTCAGACCGGCGATGGTGCAGCCATGTCTGCCGATGCCTTGTGGAGATTGGAAAGGTTTACCAAGCTCTTCACTACTACTTTCAGCGGTGCATCTACTGAGGATCCCCAGGATTATTTAGACAGCTGTCACGAGGTTCTTCGGAACATGGGTATTGTTGAGACCAATGGGGTTGATTTTGCTACATTTCGCTTGTCTGGATCCGCCAAGACTTAGTGGAGGGATTATTGCTTAGCTAGACCAGCA
>NW_017674990.1:18831-57570 GCF_001879085.1 Nicotiana attenuata
TATCATCGGTTCGTGGAGGGGTTCTCATCCATTGCAGCCCCGATGACCAGGTTGACCCAGAAGGGTGCCCAGTTCAGATGGTCGGATGAGTGTGAGGCGAGCTTTCAGAAGCTCAAGACAGCTCTGACTACGGCACCAGTGTTGGTTTTGCCCACAGGTTCAGGGCCTTATATAGTTTATTGTGATGCTTCCCGTGTTGGGCTTGGAGCAGTGTTGATGCAGGATGGCAAAGTCATTGCCTATGCTTCGAGGCAGTTGAAGATTCATGAGAAGAACTATCCGGTTCATGATTTGGAGTTGGCAGCCATAGTTCACGTATTGAAGATTTGGAGGCATTATCTGTATGGCGTGACATGTGAGGTATTCACGGATCACAAGAGTCTTTAGTATTTGTTCAAGCAAAAGGAGTTGAATTTGAGGCAGAGGAGGTGGTTGGAGTTGTTGAAAGATTATGATATCACCATTTTATATCATCCAGGGAAGGCCAATGTGGTGGTCGATGCTTTGAGTAGGAAGTCAGCCAGTATGGGCAATCTTGCTTATATTCCGATCGGTGAGAGAGCGCTTGCTTTGGATGTTCAGGCTTTAGCCAATCAGTTTGTGAGACTGGATGTTTCTGAGCCCAGTCGTGTGTTAGCTTGTACGGTCGCTCGTTCTTCATTATTGGAGCGTATCCGTGATCGGCAGTATGATGATCCCCATTTGTGTGTCCTTAGAGACACGGTGCAGCGCGGAGATGCCAGGCAGGTTACCTTAGATGATAAAGGAGTTTTGATATTGAGGGTCGAGTCTGTGTGCCTAACGTGGATGGGCTCTGAGAGTTGATTTTGGAGGAGGCCCATAGCTCCCGGTACTCTATTCATCCAGGCGCCGCGAGGATGTATCAGGATTTGCAGCAGCATTATTGGTGGCGTAGAATGAAGAAGGATATCGTAGCATATGTGGCTCGTCGTTTGAATTGTCAGCAGGTTAAGTACGAGCATTAGAGGCCTGGTGGTTTATTTCAGAGGATTGAGCTTCCCGAGTGGAAGTGGGAGAGGATCACCATGGACTTTGTTACTGGACTCCCGCAGAGTCGGAAGAAGTTCGACGCAGTATGGGTCATTGTTGATAGGCTGACCAAGTCAGCGCATTTCATTCCTGTGGCAGTCTCCTATTCTTCTGAGAGGTTAGCTGAGATCTACATTAGGGAGATGGTTCGCCTTCATGGTGTGCCTGTATCTATCATTTCGGACCGGGGTACGCAGTTTACCTCGCGTATTTGGAGAGTAGTTCTGCGAGAGTTGGGCACACGGGTGGATTTGAGTACAACATTTCATCCCTAGACGGACGGACAGTCCGAGCGGACTATTCAGATTTTGGAGGATATGCTCCGAGCTTGTGTCATTGACTTTGGAGATTCGTGGGATCAGTTCTTGCCTTTAGCGGAGTTTGCCTACAACAACATCTACCAGTCGAGCATCCAAATGGCTCCTTATGAGGCTTTATATGGTAGGCGGTGTCGGTCTCCGGTTGGATGGTTTGAGCCGGGAGAGGCTCGGTTGTTGTGTACGGATCTGGTTCAGGAGGCCTTGGACAAGGTCAGGATCATTCAGGATAGGCTTCGTTCAGCTCAGTCCAGGCAAAAGAGTTATACGGACCGCAAGGTTCGAGATGTGGCTTTTATGGTCGGTGAGCGGGTATTACTCCGAGTGTCGCCTATGAAGGGCGTGATGAGATTTGGGAAGAAGGGCAAGCTTAGCCCTAGGTTCATTGGTCCATTTGAGATTCTTGATCGAGTGGGAGAGGTGGCTTATAGACTTGCATTGCCACCGAGCTTATCAGCCGTGCATCCAGTGTTTCATGCGTCCATGCTTCGGAGGTATCACGGCTATCCATCCCACGTGTTAGATTACAGCACTGTCCAGTTGGACAAGGACTTGTCTTACGACGAGGAGCCGGTGGCTATTCTAGACCGGCAGGTTCGTCAGTTGAGGTCAAAGAGTTTTCCTTCTGTTCGTGTTCAGTGGAGAGGTCAGCCTCCTGAGGCATCGACCTGGGAGTCCGAGTCCGATATGCGGAGCCGTTATCCCCATCTTTTCCCCGACTCAGGTACTTCCTTCTTATGTCCGTTCGAGGACGAACGGTTGTTTTAGAGGTGGAGAATGTGATGACCCAAAAAAGATCATCACTTGTTTTAAATTAACTTCTGTGCTTCTGAGGCCTTGCAAACCTCATTTAGAGCCACCTCGATTTGCGTGCGCAATCCTAGCGCGTAGCCAGAAAGCTTATATGTGAAAATCTGTGAAAAATGATAAGTTTTGACTATAAAATGAATAAATTTGACTTCGGTCAATGTTTTGGGTAAACGGACCCGGACCCGTAATTTGACGATCCCGGAGGGTCCGTAGGAAAATATGGGACTTGGGCATATGCCCAGAATCGAATTCCGAGATCCCAAGCCCGAGAAATGAATTTTTGAAAGAAATTATTTTCTGAAATTGTTTAAGAAAACTCGACATAAAATTTGATTAGAACATGTTAGTATCGGGCCCGTATTTTGATTTCGGCGCCCGGTACAGGTCTTATATATGATTTAAGATGTTTCCGTGAAATTTGGTGAAAAACGGATGTCGTTTGACGTGATTCGGACCTAAAATTGCTAAATTTGATACTTGATGAAGTTTGAGAAAAAGTTCTTGATTTTGAGGTTTGATTCATGGTTATTGAGGTTATTTTGGCGATTTGATCGCACGGATAAGTTCGTATGATGTTTTTGAGTTAGTATGCACATTTGGTTTGGAGTTCCGAGGGCTCGGGTGAGTTTCGGGTAGGTTCCGGGAGGTCTTAGGCTTAAAAACTCAGATATTGCAGGTTCAGAGCAATTCTAGCTCTCTGAACCCGCTAGCGTGGTTCGCGAGAAATCGTGTGCGGCCGCGGAGAGGGGAGTCAGTGCGGTCCGCGGTCGACTTTCTGCGGTGCGCGGTGAAGGGTTGTGCGGCCGCAGTCGACTTTGTGCGGTCCGCACAGGGTCAGGAAGGGCCGTGCGGCCGCAGTCCGTTTTGTGCGCCCCGCACAGGGGTCCTGAGAGGTATATATATAGACGGGATTTTCAGTTATTTTTTATTTTTCAAAACCCTAAGACACAAGAGGCGATTTTTCAAACAACCTTTCTTCTCCAAAACGTTGGTAAGTGATTTCTAACTTATTTTCTTCACTCCTTAACATCTTTTAACATGATTTCAACTTAAAATCAAAGATTTTCATGGGGGAAATTGAAGGTTTTGGGTAGGACCTAGGTTTTTCAAAAATTGGGGGTTTGGACCTCGATTTGAGGTCCGATTTCAAAATAAATTATATATTTGGGTTCGTGGGAGAATGGGTAATCGGATTTTGGTTCGAACCTCGGGTTTTGACATGTGGGCCCGGGGGCAATTTGACGTTTTTTTGAGTAAAACATTAGAAAAACTCATTTTCATGCATTGGGGTTGATACATTTAGCATTAATTGATGTAATTAAGTAACTTGTGACTAGATACGAGCGAAGAGGTGGTGGAATCAAGGGGTAAAGCGATAATTGAGACGTCAATTGCGTTCATGGTATCGAGGTAAGTGTCCGGTCTAACCTCGGCTTGAGGGATTAGGAGTTGTGTCCTATTTGCTAATTGCTTCTTGTTGAGTACGACGTATAGGCATGGTGACGAGTATCTATACGTTGGTGTCGAGCATGACCGTGAGTCTTGAATTGATAGATGTTGTGTTCTTAAATGTCACTACGGACGCTTATATTGATGATTTTCGATATTGAGCAAGGATTTAGTTTATTTTCGTGAATTTTATTTATGATTGAGTGTTGGTACTAATTGAGCTGAGTAGGAGTTGAGTTAGGATTGGTTATAGCTGATTCTCCCTTGCCGGGATGTTTATATTGATATTGTTGCTCTCTTGCCGGGAAGATAATATATTGCTTTGTTCCCTTGCCGGGATTCCTTGTGATTTTGTGTTGGCTTGTAAAATCGGGTGGTACGCCTACCACGAGATATGATGAAATGGGATCGGGTGGTACGCCTACCACGAGATATGATAAAATGGGATCGGGTGGTACGCCTACCACGAGATATGATGAAATGGGATCGGGTAGTACGCCTACCACGAGATATGATGAAATGGGATCGGGTGGTACGCCTACCACAAGACATGAGAAATGGGATCGGGTTGCACGCCTGCAACGAGATGTGAACTGAAAGTGTAAATTGCCTTTGTTTTCCTTATCCTTGATAGAAGTTGAACTTTTGATTTATTGATAATTCTCTTGAGATTCTGTTTTATATGTTATCCCCCGAAGCATGTTTTCCCCTTCCCAGCCTTTAATTATTTGTTCTAGTTCATTTTCCGCTGTATACATATATATAACTGCACAGGTTTATCTGGAGTCTGGTCCTAGTCTCGTCACTACCTCGCCGGGGTTAGGCCAGGCACTTACCAGCACATGGGGTCGGTTGTGCTGATACTACACTCTGCACTCTGTGCAGATACCGAGGCAGCACTGGGACAGCAGCAGTAGTTCGGGAGCTAGCCTTCAGTCCACCGAGACACTGAGGTAGCCTTGCAGGCATCCGCAGGCCCGGCGTCTCCTCTATCTTTTATTACGTTCTGTTATCTCTTGTATTCGAGACAGACAGTGTTACTTTCTTTCAAACGGTTGTATGTAGTAATCTTAGTAGTCCGTGGATGTTGTGACACCAGGTTCTTGTTAGAGGCATGTGTTGGTCTTCAGAATGATTCGGTTTTAAGTTTATTTAAGACTTCCGCTAGATTTCCTATTCCGCTGTTATTTAATTATTTATTTAATTGTTAATTTAATTGGTTAAAAGGGAATTAAAAACAAAAGCGTTTAGAGATTTTAGTTCGTGGCTTGCCTAGCTTCTATGAGTAGGCGCCATCACGACTCCCGAAGGTGGGAAAATCCGGGTCGTGACATAACGCAACTTTATCGGGCAAATATCACAAGAATGATCATAGATGAATGATCTTATTTATAACAGGAAATGACGGGACCTCCATACATGTATTTATTATATATATCACCTTTGACATGGCCAGATTAAAATAGAAACTTGGGGATTAATTTTAAAATTTATCTCTTTCCGATAAATTTTCTCTGTTCGTCATGCTGGCAAGATTACTCTATCTATACGAATGGAACCAATTCTCAACGAATTAAGAATTAGACCAGAGCATTCAATTATTGTTTGATCATTACATAAATGTTTCTTTCAATTTATTCTTGTTTTGACAAGATTAACAATTGCGCTTTTTCAATTGCGTTTTAGATGGGGTGAGTTTGTGAATGATGAATAAGAAGAAAGAAAAAAGTTATAAAACATATAGTGAATTTTTGCATGCTACCATGCCCTATCTTATTTGACATTAGTTTTCTTTATCCTAAACTTGGTAGATAGCAGTAATTTTTTAGAGTCGGTTTTATGGCTTTCACTAATATTATGTATGAAGTGAGAAAAACATCACTAGCCATGCAACTATCGAATACAGTGAATTATTGGGAGAATGGAGAAAAGGAGACTGCACATAGATCAAATCAACTAAAATTCGAAGAGGATTCTCAAAAGAGCTGAGATTAGTCAATTGACCCCCTACTCCCACTATAATCAACAACTGTAATATTTATTAAGACGGGAACAAATTTTAACTTGGGAGTCGTTTGGTCAAAAAACAAGTTCTTCCAGGATTAATTATCTTGGAATTAGTTATTCCGGAATTATTATCCCACCACTCCCATAGGAACAAAAATAACACTACAATCCCAGGATTACTAATCCCGGGATTAGCTATACCGGAATTTTTCCCCAATCAAACATAGAATAAACTCATCTCAAATTTAGTTCGGAAATTAGTTATCCCTTATCCCTCGTACCAAACGAGCCGTTATAGTCCAAGTTGTTCTGTATTTCATGGGCTTGACACTATGGGGTCGTTCGGTTGGGAAACAAGTTATCCCATGATTAATTATCCTATCCTACCCTCCCATTGGGATAAAAGACACTACAATCTCGGGATTAGTTATACCACGATTTTATCCCAACCAAGCGTGGGATAAACTCATCTTAAATTTAATCCCGAAACTAATTACCCCTTATCCCTCGTACCAAACGAGCCCTATAATAAGTATTATCTGCGACTTCATAAAACAAGAAGAGTGCCAACGCCACAAAATTGGTTCCAGCAACGGCAGTGTTCAAGATGGTGAGCAAACTCTACATGCGAAACGTCAAACGGCAATATGTTGACATGAGCATCAATTCATTTCAAATAAGGGTGACAAGAACGCAAACTCTTATAGACATAACTCACTGATCAATTTGGAAGCATAACGGAAGAAACAACATATGATGAAAGCATGCAACATTCAAGCATATCAAAACTTGATCACCAGGTAAAAATTCCATTACAAGGCTCCGGTAACAAAGCAAAAGTGCGACAAATTACCAACTCCAATGTAATATAAGAATGTAAAACAAATGAGATTCCAAAGGAGAAGACAAGTTATGCAATGCCAACTTCACTTCCCAAAAGCAAAAAATACAGGTAAACAAATGACAGTGCCCTTCAACTTCTTTTACAGAAAAAATTTACTTCAGTTTATAATCTATAATAAAAGGCACACTGATTTATCCTACAAAAAATAATGCTATCCAAGAAATAAGCTAAACACCCTGCAAGTTAGCAGCAGCTCTTTTCCACCAACATTTCCAGTAAAAACTACATTTACCTTAAAAACTAGTGGCAATTTTTGCACATTCCATTAGTTTTTTACTTGTAGGAGAACTACAACGACATTCTTTCCCTACTTCGACCCAATATAATAATAAATTTAAAAGAGTGAAGCAGAAAATGAGAAGGGGATAAGAACGCGGGGTCGTCAGTCTGCTGACAAAGACAAAGTTGCTTCGAGTGGAATCTTTCATCCACTTCTGCATCTTGACATCAAAGACATGTTACAGGTTGGCGAGGCACCTGGAAGTGATATGGTAGAACCTCAAGCTGCTTCTGAAGAAAGCGTTTCTCAAAAAGCAACCTGAAAAAATGCTATCCAAGAAAACTACATTCCTCCTGTTAACACTTATGCGTAATACATATACAAGCTGTTTGCAGCGGCACAGGCAATTGAATTTTCAGTTGGATGCCATGCTAGATGGAGCAGCTTTGTTGTGAAATCAAATGAATTTCCATTTGCATCAACCCCTGGACTCTCTGATCCTGTAATGCAAATAAATAAATTCCAGTATATTTCGTCATGGTGAACAAATTTTCAAGTAATTAGAAAGTATAAACATGACTTATTGTCTCCCCAGACCCCACCTGTGGGCAGTGGCAAGGCTAGAAATTTTAAGGGTGTTCAAATTCAAAAGAAGAAAAAATTTCCGACAAAGGGTGTTCAATATGTGTTATATACTTCTAAAACGTAATATTTTACCTATGTACACAGTGCAATTTTTCAACGAAGGGTGGTCAACTTGGCTTCGCCACTGCCTGTGGGATTATACTGGGTATGTTGTTGTAAACATGACTTACTGTCAAGTTCATATATGAATACAATGCATACCTCTCCTGACGACACGTGTTATGCTACTGCTCAGAGACCTGGAAGGCCTTGAAGGGGTTTGCACTTGTCTTCTGGAGGAGCACAATCAATGTTAGTCAGACACCAAGACAAACAACATTTACATCCATATCTGCTCATGTGGAAATACGATATAAGTACCTCATGGGGTTTTTGCTAGCTTCCAGTGTAGTTGCTTCAGTAGTCCCCGCAGCACAACCAAACACACGGAAAAGATTGCTGAAATCATAGAAGTTATTTGTCAAAAAACTAAATCAGCAGTGAAGAATAAAAGGAAAAATAAAACAGATTACGGTCTACACACCTATAAGAACCAGTTGCTACTCGCAGCCCATCACCACTAAGGCAACACTCGAACTTATCAAAAATGGAGTCGTTCTCATATAAATCACATAGCTGCATACCAGTAGAAAATTACATCTCTGATCAGCTAAGCCACAAACCAAACATAGTCAAGTAACATTTTGATGCAGATGGTAATTCACCTTTGGTCTCAAATATTCATGAACCTGGAAGGTTGATACTGGACCAGAATCCATATTTATGTCCCATAACTGAAAAGCAAGGTGAGTTCAGTAACAAGGAACACATATAATCCATATAAAGAGGTTCTGCTCATAGAGATGGGAAAGCATACAAACATGGAAGACCGGTGGTCCTCCTAACATGAAGGTGAAAAAGAAAAGACCCCAGCTTGAACTTGAAAACAACAAGCAGCAACTATACTTAAGTTACAAAAATTCTTGGTCTTGATCTACTTTAACTCTAAGTAGTTTAGCAAAAACATGCAAGCATCAAACAGTGGAGCGCAGCATGTTAAATAAATCTAGGCATAGATAATAACACTATAGTTAGCAGCATCTCAATAAACTTGTTTAAGATAAAGTTAGAGTATGTCCTATGAAAGAACTGACTAGATATGCAATGACTAGATATGCAAGGAATAATATGCAATTATGCATATATCAATCATAGGGAGGAGCTAAATGAATCATTCGTATCCATTCCACTCTATTCAGGTTCAGCGTATTCCAACACTAAATCATTTGTCTTCTAAGGCAATAGAAAGCATATACAAGGGAAGAAAAGTACTCAAACAGTCAACTAAATAGTTCCAAAATCAGAGGTGAAGGAACTTGGAATACATCTATATTATGTTAGAAACTACTTTTCAGTACATCATATTGAACTGAGGTGACAAAAATTGAAATAGAGGATAACAAGATTCTACCAAGATTTGTTAAGAAAATTTGAAAACTTTTGTACCTCAATCATAAAATTAAGCTCTCAGAAACTTGCAACTAGCACATAAAAGAAATTCCAAATGCAAAATTTTCCAAAGTTATTATAAGGATCAAAGAAGAACACCAAAACCAACTAATACAAATAAAAGTCAAAACTTGGAAGCACCATGAACATGAACCACGTTGAATGCAACTAGAAGCCTCATAAATGTTTTTTTCCATAGTAACCCACTAACCCTAGGAGAACATCAAGTGCACTCCAGAGTATCCATATCATATTACCATATTCAATACAATATCAACTGAGTGGGGTTCTCCATCAGACCATGGGGGCTAATAATTATTAGAAACGAAATGCAAAAGAGCAGGAGATATTGTTTCCAAGCAAGGCCACGGAGCTTGCTATGAGCCATGCTAATGCTACCTCATTGGAACTATGCTATTCTTTACAAAGCTTTTATAGATCAAACAGTGCCTTCAACAAAGTATAAGGAACATGAATGTGAAGTACACACTGCAATTGGTGCAACTCTCAAATACTCTACAGGTATCGCAAAACAAAAGTAAAAGGAACCAACCTTTAGGGTCATATAGTCACGACTGAGTATGTATCTTCCATCCTTAGAAAATTTAATATCTGAAATTGAAGCAATTATCTCGGTGAAAAAGGATCTTGAACCAGGTGCTTCTTGTTCCTCAAACCTGCATACAAGGCACAATGTTTACAATTTATTAAAGCTATCAGCAAGTAATTTGAAATACATATCCTTCTTAGCAAAAGTAGCTCTATTCCAGAATATTTTCATCCATCTTTCATATCTTCTGCTGGATAAGGACACCTTTTAAAGGTAGAAAAATAATCCCACCGACATTGACAATTAGAAAGAGGGAAAAAGAGAGATACTTACAATTTAGAATGTGAGTCGCATAAAGCTGACTGCCGCAGATCTATGAGACGAATTGACCCTTTTGAACTACTATACGCTAACGTGTTACAGTGGGTAGGATGAAATTCTGCTGAAGTTATCACCTCTGGAATAAATAACATGTGGTTAAAGTCTAAACATCTATTGAAAAAACAAAAGGCATATTGCAAAATGAAATGAAATGAAAGAAAGAATAATGACCTAGTTAACTTGCCCAAAACAAAGAAATTGAGGAAAAATTACCAGTTAGATCTTCCATATTTGTCGGCTTGACATCAACAATGTTGAAACTCTGATTGCTTATTTCCAAGTTCCAAAGGTTTATCCGGAGATCGTCAGCCGAGATGAATGTTTCGCCATCACTGAATGGAAAAGGAAAAGGCCAGGCAAATTACCATGAGCTCGCATAAACCAGAAAACACAAAATGGCAAAGCAAAACTACAAGAGCAAGATCTTTACCTGTTATTTGAAATAGAGTTGATATGATAGTCATGTGCATGAGCATACACTCTTCTGCACCTTGCAACTAGGCTGGTCTCATTACTTGTAACCTATGATTAACATTCCAAAGCATTTAGATTCAAATAGAGTAGTAATGAGGACATCATGTCAAGTTAAAACGCAACAACTGTCTTAGGGAGAGGGGACGCAATGCGACACCTAATTTCTTCTGCCAATCAAAGAAAAAGATTTAACGCACGGAGAATGCATACAGATTCCAATGTCGGCTGAGGATTTGAAGATAAAACATGTGTGTATCCATATCATGAAAGAGAAATCAAAGACATTTACAAAAGCACATAATGCATGATCACAAGAGTCCTAGCTTATGCGCATAAATAATACATTATAAATATATTTTTTAGAAGGTAACAGATTATATATATATGTGTGTGTGTGTGTATTTAACTAAGACTTTAACATATGTCAACTTTTCACTCTGCATGAGAACTTGGGTGCACAATTAACTATGTTAGACTTAAAAGTATTTGTTTAGGACTAAAGACAGCCACTAGAACTAGCAGAGACTAGAAGTAACAGTCTTCAAAATAACCAGGAGTCTGGAACACCATATACATTGCTCCACTGAAGTTGTGACTTCTTGAGATCTGTGTCTCTATAAACTATCTAATATCCAAAATGTATCTTAATGACATTGGACATGGCGTTTCCTTTTCCATATAACCTTAAATACATTGATTACAGACACTAACTAACATGCTTGGAAGATTAAAAACATAATGCACAGCCATAATTGACATGCCATAAACAACCAAACATACAGGATATATATAGCTTAAGTACAACTACCACAGGTAAACGTAATGAGGAAATGCCCCCAGGCGGAAACGACAAATCATTGCTCAAGCAATTGAAAGATCTATCTGCATTGCCCCCATTTGCAAGACATTGCTTTGGACTGGAAGAAACACTAGAACTGGCCACACTGCCATTCCCAACAGCCCTGGGAGGATCAATAGTCATATCGGATAGCTTCTTAACTTTCTTCTCTTGGACCTGAATCAGGAAAAGAAGTAGCAAGCACCTCAGCACACTGATAAGGAACCCACAAAAAGGATAGCCACCAGAAGAGTGCTTTACAGATAGACAGTTTCAAAGGTGCATGATAGGTCAACTCTCAACTAGCATCTCAACAACAATCAGTACAGTTCCCCGACACATTTGAAATTAACAAACAATATTGCTCATCAATGCAACAGCAAAATTATATCTTAGCCACGGAATGTATAGAAGAATAGGTACTTAATTTTTGAGAAGAAGAATAATACTCATTTTTAGTTTACCTGAACAAACTGGGCAAGTTACACTGACTTAAAGAATCATAGAAAAGCAAATCGGATGAACTAAGTTACCTTCCAAAACTTTATGGTTTTGTCATTGGTAGATAGAAGAAAGAGGGCACCATTAGGCGATTGGCACCAACGGATCTTGTTGATTTTCTCCTCAATCTCCAAACTCTTCAGATAATCAAACTGAACAGAAAGGTGCAAAGGAAGAAATTAAAATTCTACTTGAAGCAAGAAAGGGAGGAAAGCAAAGCAGGTGGGGAATGAGAAATAGCAGTGGGATGCAATTCACCCCTTCAACGTTGCATCTTCACAGGATAGTGGCAGCTCAAATTGGCAAATACATAAGAAATAGGAAAATAAGATTCTCCTTAAGTTCTTCTATCACAACAAAAGGAAATAAAGAAGGGCGAACAACAAGGAACCGGCAGATACCTCAGGTTCATGGCTTTGAAATTCTGTCTTGTAGCGGAACTCTGGATGGCGACTCACAGGATAGTCCATTCTCTCGAGCTCTCTTCGACTACCAATATGCTAAAGCAACACAACGCAAAAGGAGAGACATGATCAGAGAAAACAACCTCCAATTTTTAAAAAATCTTCTGAACTGAAGAAACCCACCTCTTTTGTATCAGTCCTTTCAAATAATACCACCCTACCCCCACGATCTCCAGTAGCAAGATGGTCACCAGTTTTATCGAACTCAATTGCGGAGATGATATCAACTGCAATAATAAAGACAGAAAATAAATCATGATATTCAAAAAATTAAGTGTCCTAAACATCATGCAGAGAGAGCAAAGCACATGCTCTCATAGTTGCAGACTCCCAATGCAACTGGAAATGGTACAGCTGCATCGTCAAGGCACTTTAGACTAATTTGCAGTACAAAATTTGTTCTGAAAATTCCGTTTCTGAATTAAGCTAATGTACAGATCCTGTCACAGTCTTAACCGTTTTAGGTAAAATGAACCGCCTACCGTTACTAGTCAAACCATGTCACTCATACGACATGGAGCACAAGATGAGTGTAATGTAGATGAATTCATATACAGGTCCTACAAGCATTAGTTTTCCTTCAGTACATATTGCTGGTTAAAGGAAATCATGAAAGAAACAATCGAATGATTGCTAGCACTAACAGGGGCAAAATCAAAATCTAAAGTCATGCTTGAGTAAGAAACTCTACATATAGGAAAGAATCATTTTTAAAATGTAGCTCGCGAATCTGAACAATGGAATAAATGTGGAGAAGAACAGTGAAACTGATGCAGCCATGGATTTGGCAGTTCAGACTGTTTTGCAACATGACCACAAGGATCTTATCTTATTGCTGACAAAACTAAAAGCACCCACATCGTACATATGTGTGCCTTTTAGAGACAGTAAGAAGACAAACACAAGTCAGAAAAAACAATTCCATGTACTAGGACTTCAGCCACCACATATCTTGATATTAGGCAGGCAAACTCCAATGATCAAAAGATTACTAACTACTAGGGTATACGAACGTGCCTTTAGAGGCAATAAATAGACAAAGAGGAGTCAGAAAAGGCAACTTCCATGTACTATAACTTCTGAAACGACATGTGTTGGTATTAGGCAGGAAATTCTAATGATCAAAAGACTAATAGTCAGTGCCAATTTCATTTTGCAGCACACAGTCTGCATATTTTCAGACAAATAAAGCATGAAGTAAAAGAAAAAGACGCAAGAGTAGAAGGCAAGACAAAGGAGCTTGAGTGTGGTATAAACTTCAGAAAAATGGACTTTGATGTGCACCATGAATCATGATTCAGGAAAAGAAGTCTCATGGATCAAGATGCTGAATCAAGAGATCCAGATTCAGTTTCATTCTGAAAACTAAAACCCTATGCTGCAAATGAGGCAAAATGGCATCAAGACAATCCAACTTCCCGTTATCCTCCACTGCATAACTTTCTCATTCTAATAGATACTTGAGTAACTATTTACGAGAAGCAACAAAATTCAAAGCCTTTTATTGAAGGTCATGAGACTTATCACTCCCATATTGGATATTAAGAATAATCCTAAAAAGGGGAAAGCCAAAGCAAAAGGGTGGCATCTACAAAGTGTTACAAGCATTCAAACTAAACCTACTTTGCTTGTATGCCTCTTCAACTTAGTTTACGAAAGGAGAACCATATCTATAGTAATCTATATTGAGTTACTGACTCACAAATCAAGAGTTGAATGACCCCACTCCCGTAGGCATTGCATAGTACATATCTTCAAAACAAGAGAGCAGCTTGGATGTGAACTGGTCTAATGGAAGCCTTATCAGATATATAGACATTTCATACAACACATTGGAGTACTTTATAAGAAAGTCACAACCTTTTACTGTTCTACAGCAGGATAGACATCAGGTAACATCTTTCTAGGAACAGTCTATTGTGTATGCATGTTATGACAACATCAAATCTTTCCACAATTTAGGCGAAGGACGGTATCTAACCTGAGCATTGTTACCTGACATATGTCTACCTATGCATAGTGGCTTGAGATGAGGCAGTAGTCCAGCATCGTGCCTTAGAGCTCAAAAGTTTAATGAGTGGAGCTAAAAGAATGTTTGGTGACATCTTCACAGAACTGACCATAGCAGAGTGGTAATAAAAGATTATACAGCCACTTACACCCCCATGATTTAAATTTGTGCATACATAGTTCACCACTCATAAGCACCAAAGAAACAAGTGAAGATAGCAGTTACTGTCCTTCAACACGATGCTTGCATCAAAGTCAAAAACCTATACTACATAGTCCTCTACGAAACTGAGAACAACTAAATTGAAAACATTGACAGGCTACATCAAAAAACAATCATCTAGATCTGGACGCGAGTTAAAGAATTCTCTAATAGCACAGTAGATGAAATATAAGTAAATATAAACTTTTTAGAGTTCACTAGGTACTGTTCTCAATTGGCTAAAATCCCCGTCACTCAATCAAACCTGCGACCGAAATCTAACAGATTTGCGCCACTCGCCGATTAATAAACTTCAGTATTTTCTCTATTGACTACCACATAACCGATCAAAAATGGAAAGCCAAACCCTAATAGCGATACAGAAATCAAAGCAAGTACGGATCCAAAGGTAACAGAGGATTTAAGTATGATAGTAATATAATAAAAATAATAAATTACCTTCCTGAACTTCCTCGCCGGCCGTACGCTCACCAAATACCTGAGAGAATTTCCACTCAAGCGGCGGTGGTGGACCCGCCGGAGCTGCCGCGACATCTCCACCATCACCACCGTTCATCTTCCTTATTTTTTGTTAATTTTTTTCCTCAATAAGCAAATAGAGACGAATCAAATCGAACAAAGCAACAATCGGATGAAGACAAAGAAGAAAATTATATCAATTCATGAAAAAGCGATCGCCTTTTAGGTTTTTACAGAATCGCCGTCGTGATGAAAAGATTGTAACTTCATAGAAAAATGTATTCAACCATTACAACTTCCCAAACATTATCAAAGAGCACATGCCTTCCAATTCCAGATTGATTCTGGATTTTTTTATTTTTTCTTTTTTCAGTGATGGGATTGGGGAAGGAGAAAATAGGGAATTTGCCGTTCTTTTGCCTTCCACTTCTTTCTCTGTCTAAGCTCTATCAATAATACATTCTCTCTCTCTACCCACCTTTTTATTTTTATTTTACTTAAGCCCTGCTATTTTTACCGACTTTCTATCCCATTGGGTCACACTGTCGCATTGACAAAAGAAATTCTTAAATTTGTCAGCAATTTTACTTTTAAGAAATAAATTGATTTAATTACCTCGTAGTTAAGAAAAAAATTAATATTGGCCTAACTTTCCTAATAAAGCTTCAATCAAAAAGTAATTTTAGGTCATAATCAAAAGTAAATAGGTAAATTTAAACTTTCTTTTTAAAGAATTAAGAAGTACTCCCTCCGTTCACTTTTACTTGTCACTTTTAGCATATCAAGATAAGACAATTTCTTTTTACCTATTATACCCATAGTATTTATTACTCATTTCAAATTATTTTCTCAATTTCAATAAAATATGCATCAATTAATATGGGTGTAATAGTAAATTATGCATTTCATTTATTATTTTTTAAGGGACGTGAAAAGCTCATAATTAACGAGTAAAAGTGAATGGAGAAAGTATAGAGTACACCGCTTCATGTTAAATATATATTAAGAACAAGGGCAAATATGAGATGATTTGCGAACAAGAAAAATATAAATAGACCAAAGTGGATTTGATTGAAAGATAAATGGGACAAGTGCTCAAATGCAGCAGGGAGCTTCCCTTGTTTAGCGAGTAACTAAAATTACAAAGTATCCACTAATATTTAACCACCTCAAAATCAACTTCAGACATATAGGACTAAAGTTAAATTCAATATTTAAAATTTTAAACTTCAGAATTTAGATAGCCTAACTTCAGATTGAGAGCTCGTTTGGTACGAGGGGATAAGTGATAATTAGTCTCAGGATAAGGGATAATTAATTTCGGGATTAAATTTGATATGAGTTTGTTTTATATTTGTCTGGAATAAAATCGTGGTATAACTAATCCCGGGATTAGTTATCCCGTGATTGTTGTATCTTTTTATTCCTATGGAAGGGTAGGATAACTAATCTTGAAATAACTTATTCCGAAATTATTAATTATGGGATAACATGTTATCCAACCAAACGCTCGAGTGTGTGAAGTTTATTTATTGCGTGTGCAGAAATTAAATATAGCAATTTGGAATAACTAATGAGCAAATTAAGGAAGAGCTCGTGTGCTATTTGTGGGTCATGTGAGTGACCATGACGGCGGGTGAGGTTAGTGACAAATTATTACTCCCTCCCGTCCACAATAAGTGATTTTTTGGTTTCTTTCTTGTGATCCAAAATAAGTGATTTTTTTCAGATTTCAAGAATGAATTAATTATTTTTTTCCTACATTGCCCTTGGAGTAAATAACATTGGAGTATGTGTTAGGAGTGTTTATGTGAAGAGATAGTAAGGGTTAATACGGTTAATTTTATTGCTAATTAATGTTAAAAGGTGAATTTCTTAATATGTGTGAAAACAACCAAAAATTCACGTATTTTGAACCGGAGGGAGTATTATTAGTAGTAACAAATATTTTTATTCGACTTCTGTACACCACCGTTTGTTGGTGGGAGAGGACATAAAGGTGAAGTTGCCGAATTGACGTTTATGTCCTTGTCTTTTTATCTTTTACTTCAATTTTATTTAGATTGAAGATGCTACCTCCTCATTTATTTATTAACCCCATATAGTAATTGTATGTATCATTAGATATGATGTGATATTTTTGGTGGATTGAATAAATTAACTATTTGATCATTTGACTGGTCCTTTTACTTTTTGAGGCTGCATAGAAACTTGTCTAGTTTCAATTTCTATCATTGTAGAGATTAACATGTCAAACAACTTCTTAGAATTTTTTTGAATGCATGCATTTATATTGTTGTAATGTCTTAACAAACCATGGAATCATTTAGGCAAAAAATAGCACGTGCTAGCCATTTTTTGGATTGGTAACTAAAAAGTAGCCAATGTTAGCGAAGTCATTGCAAGATAGCCATTATTTTACTAAAACTCAGAAAGGTTCAGCATAACATGTGGGATTAAAGCAATCATGCGCATAAACTTCTAGTATATAATGTTGGAACTCAAGCACACGGAAAGTTTCAGCATAATATGCGGGATTATGGAGCTCCTGCATAAAACTTCCAGCATATTATGATAGTACTCCAACACATTATAAAATTTCAACATATTATGTTGGAAGCTCAAATGAAAAAAAGTTCGAACCCCAGCATTTTATGCTGAAATATTTCCAGATCTTTAAGAGTGTTTTAGTTTTGATGTTATATTTACATGAAAAGTGGCTAAATTTAGATTACTTTTGAAACTGTGGCTATTTTTCAATTACCAGTTATAAATATGGTTATTTCTAATCCCTCACTCTCCCCCTCTCGTCCCCCACCCCTATCCCCCAAATAATCCCTCACACTGATTTCCTAGCACCTTCCAAGAAATTGGAGGACACATACCCACATACAAAAAGATCAAATAAGGAAACAATTTGAGGTCTTCTTCTTCTTTGAGAAAACGGAGCAGCACCCATCTCTCTATTTTTTCTTTTTTCTGTTTTCAATTTTAGAACTCCACCTAAACGCCATAAATACAACACTACAATCAACCACCATCCATTTTTTCCGGTAAACAAATCGTGAAGACCCACCAGCTCTAACCATGGTTAAAAATTGCCGAATATGAGATTGAAATTTTATGGGCGTCAATGATATTTTTATGGTGTGGTAGCTGCTATTGATTATTTTTCAAGACCGAAGGAGAGGAGGCGGATTAATGGGGGAAGGTCATGGGTGAAAAATTTTCGGAAACGGGATTGAATTTTTGTGGTGGTCAGTGAAGGTGGGAAGGAGCAGCGGAAGAAGATGAAGTTGATGGGGCACGCAGAAAAGGGGCAGAAAGAAGAAGATGAATGCGGGGGGGGGGGGGTAGGGGAGGAGGTTGGGGTTGGCGCTGATTTTGGGTGGAATGAAGAAGATGGAGTTATGGGAGGGGGAGGGAGCGCTGCTTTGGTTAAACTGAGGGGAAATGGTTTTTTCCCTGCTTTAAATTCATTTTCTTTTTTGGTTAATTATATATGTGTTAAGATTTTATTATAAATTACATGTGTCGTTCAGTAATTGGCTCATTTGACACGTCATCAGCAAGTGTAACTCACGCATATGATCTGTTGCACTCGGGTATTTACTCGATCTACTTAATAGACACTTGAAGTGTCTAAATGATAAATGGGTCAGTTGAGGTGTTTAGTTGATCGTTGAGTACAACTTAAAGGGGCGCTTTATGCATTTCACCTAAATACAATTTACATAAAACTATAATGCAACTTTAATATAATTTCGTAATTATATTGTATATCATGTGTTTTTCTTCTTCTTCTTCTTCTTCTTCTTCGATTTTCAGTCAAAAATTCGGCTAAAATCAAGTCTAAGCTTCACTAAACACCCTAAAAATTGAGATTTAACTCCAAAGATATTCTCAATTGTTTGCAACAACATACAATCCAAACAAATAATAGTTTTTGAAAGTTCAAATTCGAATTCAAAGTTTCGAAGCTTTTTAATGGCTTTCAATGGTGGAGAATCAAACACCTTCAAAATTTACTGATTACAGTTTTAATTCGAACATTAATAGTGCAACATGAAAGGAAATTGCTAAGTTAAACTCTATAGTAAAATGACTGAAATCAATTGATGAATTTCACTAAAACTCTATACAACAAGAAAGCATAAAAAAAACGGAGAATATCAAAGGAAGAAAAATTGGGAAAATTTACAGAGAAGGAGAGATAGAGAGACTATGAGAGAGAGAGAGAGAGAGAGAGAGAGAGAGAGAGAGAGAGAGAGAGAGAGAGAGAGAGAGGAGGGAGGCGGTATTAGGGGTGTCTGTTTGATCAAAAAGTGCTAAGCTTTTTGTTAAACTAATTAATGAGAAAATAGAGAGTGAATCATAGTTAAATGTAATAAATTCTAGATCTAAGATTGAAGGGAATCAGTGAGATGAGACCGTGCTCAAGAACAATAAATACCAAGCATATGTTCAATGATTGTCAATGAATGTAGTAATAGAAGCATGCGATAAACGTAGATAATGGCAATAAATATAATAAGAAAAAACTTATCACCCAAATATTAGATGACTTGGGTGATTCTTGTTCCTGACAGCAACGTGGAATAATGAAAGGTATTGATGGATAAGGAATCTTGTAAACAAAGATTAAACAACGTGTGCTTGAACGGGATAGTCAGTGAACAAGAATAACATTTGTATATTCTTTATAGTCGACCATTT
This sequence comes from Nicotiana attenuata, assembly GCF_001879085.1. NCBI lineage: Eukaryota > Viridiplantae > Streptophyta > Magnoliopsida > Solanales > Solanaceae > Nicotiana > Nicotiana attenuata. The sequence goes on from NW_017674990.1 coordinate 38,338, forward strand.
ACAATGTGCTCTTATCAAAAAGTGAAGATCCCCCTTTTGTTCTCTATCTCTTCATATTTATAAGGGATATTTGTCACGACCCGAATTTCTCACCATCGGAACCGTGATGGCACCTAACATCGCACTGGCTAGGCAAACCAACATTAGAGTTCTATTTACCTTTTTGCTTTATATTTTATAGTTTACAATAAATAAAACTAAATCAAATTGAAATGAATGCGGAAGCACATAATTTACTATTTATCCATATGCTATTAACAAATACCGAAATTGTTACCACCCAGAAACTGGTGTCACAATTCACGAACATTCTATGAATATCTACAAGTATGGGTCTGAAAGAAAAATACATCTGTCTCGAAAGAAAATAAACAGAAATGTAGAAACATAGGAGGGGACGCTACATCCTGCGGACGCTTGCAAGACTACCTTGGGTCTCCTAGATGAATGCCTGCAACCGACCTCTCGATCAGCCACAACCAGCTCCAAAATCTGCACAGAAACTGCAGAGTGCAGTATCAGTACAACCAACCCCATGTACTGGTAAGTGTCGAGCCTAAACTCGATGAGGTAGTGACGAGGCTACGGCGGGGCATTTACAACATAACCTGCAACAGTATATAATAAAGCAAAAAGGAAATATGGAACGAATTGGAACAGTAACTTGCAACAAGTAAATACGAAACCCAAACATCTTGCCAGTACTCAGCTATACCCAATCCTTAAGAGAGTTAAAATACAACAGGAATAAATCACTGCAGAAGAAGAATACATAAGCAACAAATGATGTGGCGCGCATCCCGATCCCATCATATAATCAGTAACAATAAGAACATTCACCCTTATTACTCCTTGTTGCGGCGTGCACCCCGATCCCACCAGTCCACCCTTATTACTCCTCAGTATATCACCCTTATTCCTCCTGTTACGGCGTGCAACCCGATCCCACCTGTCCACCCTTATTACTCCTTGTTGCGGCGTGCAACCCGATCCCACCAGACAATCACATTTCACCCTTATTCCTCATGTTGCAGCGTGCAACCCGATCCCACCATATCAGTACCAACCACACAATAAGAACAAGTATTTCACAGTTTAGCTCAAACCCTTCATAATATTTATGCCTCAAACCAAACCAAACTGAAATTTATACAATTATGAAATCTCATAGATTATTACTACACAGCGAGACCAACCAACATGTATCATGAAACACCAATAAACCAACTTAAACCAATAATGTAATACAGTGAAACTACGGAACAACTAATACCTTCAATAAAGAAAACAACATCTATTAAGAAGCAATTAGACACGGAAGCATCAATAAGCATGTAGCAGTTAAGACACGAAAATAATATATTAGGAACGAGGAAGGGAATAGGCTAAACAGATAATTTGGCGGCACATAGGTACCCGCCACCACACCTATACGCCACACACATGGAATTTCACATAGCAATTAAGTCGGGGATCCCCAATCCCTCGAGTCAAAGTTAGACCAAACACTTACCTCAATCCAACGGACAATTCAAAGCTCAATTACCGCTTTACCTCTCGATTCCACCTCCAATCCACTCGTATCTAGTCATAATTAACTTAATAACATCAATTACCGTTAAAGAAATCAATTCAAATGCAAAATTATAGGTTTCCCAATATTTTCCCCAAAAAGTCAAAAACTGACCCCGGACCCGCTTGGTTAGAACCCAAAATTCGGACCAAAACTCAATTACCCATTCATCTCTGAGCCCGGATATACAATTGGTTTTGAAATCCGACCTCAATTTGATGTCTAAATCCCTAAATTTCGAAATTCCTAAGTTCTACTCAAAAACACCCAATTCATCCATGAAAAACCCTAGATTCTAGGATGAAATCTTGTAAAAATATGCAGTAGATTGAAAGAAATGAGTTAAGAATCATTTACCTGTGATTTGGGGAAGAACTAGCCCTTGGAGAATTGCCTCTTGAAGTTTAGGTTTTGAAAAATGGGAGAATGAATGAAAAATCTCGTCCAAGTCCAATGTTATCAGTTGTGAAGGGGCTATCGCAATTGCGAAGCCTTCACAATCCTGCTGCCTTCGCAAATGCGAGGAAAATGTCACAATTGCGATCACTGACCTCGCAAATGCGAACAAAAGATCGCATTTGCGGTCCATACCCCTCCCAGACTCCCTTCGCAAATGCGAAGGCTAGTTCGCAATTGCGAACACAGGCTGGTCCAGCTTCTCTTCGCATCTGCGATGAGAAGTTCGCAAATGCGACCTCAACAGTTATCGCAAATGTCAACCCTGACCTCGCATTTGCGAGGCCTGAGGCCTGCAACACAGCTGAAGCACACCAGCTGTTTTTCTAAGTTCCAAATCACTCTATAGCCTATCTGAAACTCACCCGAGCCCTCGGGGCTCCAAACCAAACATGCACACAAGTCTTAAAACATCATACGAACTTGCTCGGGCGATTAAATCGCCAAAATAACACCTAGAACTACGAATTTAGTACCAAATTGCATGAAATTTCCAAGAAAGTTTCAAAACTTCTAACTTTTCAACCAAAGGTCCGAATCACGTCAAATCAACTCTGTTTTTTACCAAATTTTACAGACATGACTTAAATATTATATTCAACCTGTATCGGGCTCCGGAACTAAAATACGGGCCTGATACCAACGAGATCAAACATTAATCAATTTCTTTAATTCCTTAGTTTTTTAGTCTTACAATTTTTATCAAAAATTTATTTCTCGGGCTTGGAACCTCGGAATTCGATTCCGAGCATATGCCTAGGTCCCATATTTTACCACGGACCTACCGGGACCGTCAAATACGGGCCCGGATCCGTTTACTCAAAATATTGACCGAAGTCAACTAAAATCAACTTTTAAACGCAAAAATTATTATTTTCTCCAATTTCCACATAAAGGCTTTCCGAAAATGCGCCCGGACTGCGCACACAAATCAAGGAAAAATAAAATGAGGTTTCGGAGGCCTCAAAACCACGAATTGGGTTCTAAAACACAAGATAACCTTTCGGGTCATCACAATATCCCTAAGAAACCCTAAAAAGTACAACATAAGGAATATCCAAAGTTCCTTTGTCTATTGCTGAGCTATCCTACCGTTACTTCCTTGCTACATTCTCTTGACCTCGGCAATAATCCTCCTTGAGACGACTCCTCGCCGTTGTGCAGAGGTCGACTCTTCCCTCGATCCTGTTTATTTGCAGTTATCAGGCCGTCCGAATTTAGACTAATACAGTGTCAATGGATATGTAAAAACTGACTAAACCGGCTGAATTGTATCGTACAGAACCGATTTTTAGGTTTCTTTTGATAAAATTTTAGGTTTTATATAAATCTATAACTGTACCGATAATTAGGATAGTTTTTTTATTTTATGAAAATAAATCAAAAAAAAATACTGAACCGTTATTTTCATCTGAAAAATATATTTATATATTAATTTTAAAAATAATAAAATATTAAATATTTTCTTGGGTCTTGGAATTATGAAAACAGTTACAAGCCAACAAGTAATTAAACTCAAAATCCTAATTCTCAAACCTATTATGCTACACCTATTGAAACTAAATTATTTCTAACATATCCACTAGCAAGCTAAGACACAAGATATTATGAGTAGAAAACTACAATGTATTGAATATGTTTCCTTTTGTATGATTTAGATTTATCTTTTTGAATATTCAATCTTCTATATACTTTATTCTTCATTCTCAATCCCAGCTTGGTCAATATTTGTTCACTCGTGTAATTTATATTTTCTTTGTATAATTTGCTTAGTTTCTGTTATGGTGATATAGAATAGTTGAGGGATTTATACTCTAGTCATTTTTCATATTTTCTTAATTCATCACCCTTTCAAATGTAAAAATGTCTAGAATGTTTTGCTAAGTCTTATAAAAGTAAGTATGTAATTGCATTCTACTCCTACTAGTTACTTTTACATGACATTTTTAAAAAGAATACTGAAAATTAACCGAACCATACCGATACCGAAGAGAAACCAATATGATTGGGACGGTTTCGAAAAGTCCAATTTTTGTTATACATAATAGAATAACCGAAATAATAGTATGGTACAAACTTTATAAAATAACCGGCCGAACCGAACCATTGACACCCCTAGCAGGTATAAAGGAATGGAGAAATAACTGATATTCCTTATTCAATTCCTAATATAAAGGGATACTCATTTAAAATTTATTTGTATATAATTGATAAATTGTATATGACCATGTAATTAAGTTAAAACTTGATAGGGAGGGTAATAAAGTCTTATATGTAGTATAGGAAGGTAAAAATCCCAATTCATTATTGTTTGACCAAAAAGTGTTAAGCCTTTTAGTTAAACCAGCTAATGATAAGATAGAGGGTAAATCTTAGCAAAAAATAATCGACTTTAGATCTAAGCATAATGAGTGTTAAAATAAAAGAGACTGAGTTTATACAACATAACTTAGAATGATTGGAAGATATTAAATGTAAATAATAAGCTTCCATCTTTGATATATTGTTCCGTATTTGTAAAAGCAAAGAAGATAAGGAATGAATCTCGTTGATAACTATGGGATCTAGTGTCACGACCCCAGTTCGCCCTCCGTGAACTATCGTGGCGGCACCTACTCTCTACGACTAGGTAAGCCTAACAATTTCGGAAAAGGGAAAAACAACAGATAAAACTAATAAAAACTACAGAATAATGTAATGAAGGTTTAAGATGCCGCTCGGCATATACAATTATAACTTTCAAACTGAACAACTTCCCAAAACCCGAAAACCCATGAATCACAAGCTATGAATATAATAAAATGCTCTAATTCCAGAATGTCTACTTCAACAGAAAAGATAGAAGGGCTATCACTACAAGATAGAATGGAAAGGGACTCCTCGGTCTGCGGACGCGGCAAATATACCTCGAAGTCTCTAGAGAATCGCCTCGCCTCAAGGGTAGTAGCGCTGAGTCGAAGTACCTGGATCTGCACACAAAAAATATGTGCAGGAAAGGGCATGAGTACACCACAGAGGTACCCAATAAGTGCCAAGCCTAACCTTCGAGTAGTGACGAGGAAGGTCAGGGCCCTACCGGTCATATACAATAATATATAAGGAAAAGAAGCTGTCACGACCCTAACCCCGAACCCGGTCGTCATGGCGCCTCTCGTGAAGACAAGGCCAGCCAGTTCAACCCAATTCATCTTTTAAAACAGTTACCAACACATAATAGTTTAAAACATGATTTACTAACACTAAATAGCGGAAATAACAATAAAAATGCAAAAAACCAACCCGACACAGCCCTAACCGGGGTGCTACAAGTCAAGAGCATCTATGAATCACAGTACAGTCTGCTAAAGTCATAAACTACTACAAGTGTTTGTAGGAAACAGAAATTATAGAAGAGTAGAGATACGGGGCTGCGGACGCCAACAGCTACCTCGTAATCTCCAAAAAGCCCGCCTGGAACTGGAGGAAATCAACACTCCGGAGCGGAACCAGCTACGCCTGAATCTGCACACAGGGTGCAGGGAGTAAAGTGAGTACTCCAACTCAGTGAGTAATAAATGTAAATAATGACTGAAAGTAAGAAATCACGCAAGGCACGAAGCATTCTATGATGAAGCAGTAAAATCATTTAAAAGCAGTAAAACCAGTGAAAATACAGTAAAATCCTCTTTCAACAAGTAAACAGGTAAATGACAGATAATTAAGGTACGGAAAATAAATGAAAGCTCGCCCCTCGGGCACAGTATCACCACATTCGCCCCTCGGGCAACATCTTAGAACAATACAGCCCCTCGGGCAACATCTCAGAACAATAACAGCCCCTCAGGCTCAATCTCACATCACACTGGGTACCCGCGCTCACTGGGGGTGTGCAGACTCCGGGAGGGGCCCCTTACGGCCCAAGAGCAATAACAAGCCATCTCGTGGCATCACAACTAGGCCCTCGGCCTCATATCTATCAAGCCACCTTGTGGCGTACATATCTCAGGCCCTCGGCCTCAAATCAGTATCAATGTCTCCTCACAACATAGGACCTCGGCCTTACTTAGTCAAAAATACTCACAAGCCCCTCGGGCAATAGTAAAACAGTGTGTCTCAGCCCAAAACGTCATTTAAAAATATTATTTAAGTCTCAAAACTGAGTAAAAATCGGCTGAGTAGTAAAACAGTGGAAAATACATGACTGAGTTCAAGTAGTAATTCAAAATAGTGAGGAAATATCAAGAAAAAGCCCCGAAGGGTTCAAATAATTGGCACGAAGCCCAAATATGGCATTCAGCCCAAATCATAGTGATAACAAATAAGTTTAAGTCAAATACGCGGTAAAATCATCAACCGGGACGGACCAAGTCACAATCCCCAATATTGTACGACCCCATGCTCGTCAACAAGCGTGTGTCTCACCTCAACATAGCACTACGATGTGCAATCCGGGTTTCAAACCCTCAGAACATCATTTACAAGCATTACTCACCTCGAACCGGCTAAATCCCTAGCTCGCGATGCCTTTGCCCTTCGAATTGGCCTCCACGTGCGTCGAATCTATCCAAAATCAGAACGAATACATCACAATATGCTAAGGGAACAAAGCCCAAGCGAAAACAATCGAAAAATACCAAAAATCCCGAAATTAGCAAAACCCGAGCCCCGGACCCACTTCTCGAAACTCAGAAATTTTCACATCACTATATTCCTCGTCTTCTCACGAGTTCATACATACCAAGAACACAAAAATTGGAGTCCACATGACCCCTTAAATCCCCTATTAAAGGCCTCTTAAACTCAAGCCCTAAACCTCTATTTTTAGCCCTTTAATCCTCCTAATTACAGCCTTAATTCATGAAATTTTACCATAGAAATGTGTTTTAAGTCCAAAATCCTTACCTCAACGAAGCCTCTTTGATTTCTTCTCTCAAAATCGCCCAAAGCTCCCAATTCCGAGTTCAAAAATGGTTAAACCCTTCAAAAATCGCGAAGTATGAAATATATACCTTCTGCCCAGGCATTTCCGCATCTGCGGTCCAAAATCCGCTTCTGCAGTACCGCACGTGCGGTCAAATCATCCGCTTCTGCGGAAACTCATTAAACCAGCCTCAACCGCATCTACGGTCCTTTTGTCGCATCTGCGACTCCGCAGGTGCGGGACCCCTACCGCATCTGCGGTCCCAGACACTTGCTTCCAAAACCGCTTCTGCGGCCTCTCCCTCGCACATGCGGCGCCGCACCTGCAGTGCCCAAACCGCAGGTGAGAAAATATTAGAAGCAGCAACTTTAGCAGCTGCAACACAATCAAATTTTCTCCGTTAACCACCCGAAATTACCCCGAGGCCCCCGGGACCTCAACCAAAAGCACCAACACATCCTAAAACCTTATTCAAACTTCTTCCAATCATCAAAACACCTCAAACAACATCAATTCTACGAAATCACATCGAATTCAAGCCTAAGTTCCTAAAAATCTTCCGAAATACGCTTTCGATCAAAAACCCAACCAAACCACGTCCAAATGACCTAAACTTTTGCACACACATCCCAAATGACATAACGAAGCTACTACAACTCTTGGAATTCCATTCCGACCCCTGGATCAAAATCTCACCTACCAACCAAAAATCGCCAAAATCTCAACTTTGCCAATTCAAGCCTAATTCTACTCCGGACCTCCAAAACCCATTCCGATCACACTCCTAAGTCATAAATCACCTCCCAAAGCTAACCGAACCATCGGAACTCACATCCGAGCCTTCTAATACATAAGTCAACGTCCGGTTGACTTTTCCAACTCAAACCTTCTTAAAAGAGACTAAGTGTCTCAAACTTCACCAAAACCATTCCCGATTCAATCCAACCACCCCGATACCTCGAAACACGGATAAACAATACATAAAGAAGCAGAAAAGGGGGAAACGAAGTGGTAACTCATGAGACGACCGGCCGGGTCGTCACAGAAGTAGTATTAAAGTAACATAGGGTAATAAGAGTAGCAACAACTACAACAGAGACAAAATAATCACAGAAGGAATACAACTCAACACAGAGATAAAAACCGGGGATCTCCTAGGATACCGTCCTGTAGTCCCAAATATACTTCCAGTGGATCTCCCGGGATACCGTTCCGTAGTCCAACTCATAGTGCGCGGGGATCTCCCAGAATACCGATCCATAGTCCCAAATGTAAATACCCAGTACAGGGGGAATCTACCGGGTGGAGTCCCGTAGTTCCAATATAAAAGTGCAGGGGGATCTCCCGGAATACAAATCTGTAGTCCCAAAGTAAACATGCATGGGGATCTCCCGGGATACCGTCCCGTAGTCCCAAAGTAAACACACAGCAGAAACACGAAGACTATTCAATTCAGTTCAAATTCCATACCAAGGTAAATTGATATTTCTAACCTAGCATGCTGCACAGAATTCAAATAAAGCAGTTTGAGCATGTAAGGCAATTAAGTCAATTAGACATGCTTCCCTAAGCTAACAGTAGAATTAAATTGCAGATAGCATAAACAGGAAGAAAACTCAGTTATAGTTACTTAATGAAAATAGGATTTTCAACAATTAGCACATGTACACTCGTCAACTCACGTACAAGGCATATCATATATCAACAGTACCAAATCCTAAGGGGAGTTCCCTCACGCAAGGTTAGGCAAGCCACTTAGCTCGAACCCGCTCAATCAACTCAATACCACGTTCTTGCCACGAGTATCCGACTCTGAATGGCCCAAATCTATTCAAAGTAATTGTATAATGTAAATAACACTTCAAGTAACTAATTCAACTAATTAATTCTAAGCTAATACGCGAAATTAGGAAAAAAAGACCAAAATGCCCTCGGGACCCACGTCTCGGAATCGGGTATAATTTATGGATTATGAACCCCCATTCACTCACGAGTCTAACCATATAAAAACTATCCAAATCCGATGTCAAATCCCCAATCAAAACTCGAAAATTAGGCCTAAGAACTTTTTCCAAAATTTTCCCCAATTTCTCACCCCAAATCCAAAATTAGATGATAAATTCATGTTTAGATTAATGGGTTATAAGCAAAAAGGAGTTAAGAATCATTACCCGCAAACTCCCTCCGAAAATCTCTCCAAAATTCGTCTCCTACCGAGCTCCCAATTCAATTTTGTGATATGAACTCAAAACCCTCGATTTTGAACTTTATGTTCTGCCCAGACGCGGCCTTAATCGCGATCGCGGAAGCTCCCACGCAATCGCGAAGAGCAACTTCACTGACCCCCAAATTAACCCTACGCGAACGGGATAATCCCTACACTATCGCGATGCTGCACTGCTCAGATCTAAGAGATCGCGATTGACCTCACGCGATCGCGAAGAGCAACTTCCACTCCTCAGCTGCCTCACTTCTTCCTCTTCGCAAACGCGGTGTAGCCCACGCGTTCGCGGTTCAAATTCTGCCAATACTACGCGTTCGCACTCCCTTTCCCGCGATCGCATAGAACAAATTCCCCTCTGCCTCATCTAAGCCTTCACGATCGCGAGCCTCCTCACGCGATCGCGATGAAGAAAAGTCTGCAACAAAAAAACAGAAAAATCTGATCCTTCTCCAAGTCCAAAAATGGTCCATTGAGCATCCGAAACAAAGCCGGGACCCCCGGGACCTCAACCAAACATGCCAACCAATCCTAAAACATCATTCAAACTTGTTCCATCCTTTGGAACGCTCAAAACAACATCAAAACACCAATTTAGCATCGAATTCAAGCCTAAGAACTCCAAAAAGTCTCAAATTACGCTTTCGATCAAAAAGTCTATCAAACCTCGTCCGAATGAACTGAAATTTTGCGAGCACGTCACATTCAACACTACGGAGCTACTCCAACTTCCGGAATTCCATTCCAACCCCGATATCAAAATCTCACTATCGAACCGGAAACTTCAAAAATTCCACTTTCGGCATTTCAAGACTAAATAAGCTACGGAACGAGCTAACGGAACTGACGGAATTCCATTTTGAGGACGTCTTCATATTGCTCCGACTACGGTCCAATTTCTAAAGCTTAAGCTCTCTTTTAGAGACTAAGTGTCCCAAACACTCCAAAATTCAAAACAAAACATCCCGGTAAATCAAAATAGCAGAAACAAACACGGGGAAAGCAGTTAATAGGGGATCGGGGCATAAATTCTTAAAACGACCGGCCGGGTCGTTACATCCTCCCACACTTAATCATTTGTTCGTCCTCGAACGAGCATAGAGACATACCTGAAGTAGTGAAAAGATGAGGGTAATGGCTGCGCATATCCTGCTCGGTCTCCCAGGTCGCCTCCTCGACCGGCTGACCCCGCCACTAAACCTTCACTGACGCAATGTTCTTTGACCTCAGATTTCGAACCTGCCTGTCCAATATCGCCACCGGCTCCTCAACATAAGATAGATCCTTGTCCAACTGGACTGAACTGAAATCCAACACGTGCGACGGATCACCGTGATACCTCCGGAGCATCGAAACATGAAATACCGGATGAACTCCTGCCAAGCTGGGAGGTAAAGCAAGCTCATAAGCAATCTCCCCAACCCGTCTCAATATTTCAAAAGGACTAATAAACCTCGGACTCAATTTCCCTTTCTTCTCAAATCTCATAACGCCCTTTATAGGAGAAACCCGAAGCAAGACCCACTCTCCAACCATGTAGGAAACATCACGAACCTTCCGGTCCGCATAACTCTTCTGTCTGGACTGGGCTGTGCGGAGTCTATCCTGAATCACTTTAACCTTCTCCAAAGCATCCTGTACCAAGTCTGTGCCCAATAATCTAGCCTCACCCGGCTCGAACCAACTCACCGGGGATCTACACCGCCTACCATATAAAGCTTCATACGGTGCCATCTGAATGCTGGACTGATAACTGTTGTTGTAGGCAAACTCCGCCAATGGCAAGGACTGATCCCAAGACCCTCCAAACTCAATCACACGCACAGAGCATATCCTCAAGAATCTGAATAGTGCGCTCGGACTGTCCGTCCGTCTGAGGGTGAAATGTTGTGCTCAACTCCACTCGAGTACCCAACTCATGCTATACGACCCTCCAGAACCGTGATGTGAACTGAGTACCTCTATCTGAAATGATGGAAACTGGAATACCATGCAGACGGACAATCTCCCGAATATAAATCTCCGCCAACCGCTCCGAATAATAGGTAGTACACACAGGAATGAAATGCGCGGACTTGGTCAGCCGATCCACAATCACCCAAATGGCAACGAACTTGCTCAAAGTCCGTGGGAGCCCAACTACGAAGTCCAGGGTGATCCGCTCCCACTTCCACTCCGGAATCTCTATCTGTTGAAGCAACCCACCCGGTCTCTGGTACTCATACTTCACCTGCTGACAATTGAGGCACCAGCTACAAACCAACTATATCTTTTGTCATCCGCCTCCACCATTAGTGCTGTCTCAAATCCTGGTACATCTTTGCGGCACCCGGATGGATGGAATACCGCGAACTATGGGCCTCCTCTAGAATCAACTCTCGAAGCCCATCAACATTGGGTACACAAACCCGACCCTGCATCCTCAACACCCCGTCATCACCAATAGTCACATCTCTGGCATCGCCGTGTAGAACCTTGTCCTTGAGGACAAGAAAATGAGGGTCATCAAACTGACGCTCTCGGATACGATCAAACAAAGAAGACCGAGAAACCACACAAGCAAGGATCCGACTGGGCTCCGAAAGATGCAATCTCACAATCTGACAGGTTAAGGACTGAACATCCGTCGCCATGGGCCTCTCCGCTGCTGGTAAATAAGCCAAATTCCCCAAACTCTTCGCCCGTCGACTCAAAGCATCAACCACCACATTGGCCTTGCCCGGGTGATACAAAATAGTGATATCATAGTCCTTCAACAGCTCTAACCACCTCCTCTGGCGCAAATTAAAGTCCTTCTTCTTGAACAAGTGCTGCAAACTCCAGTCATCAGTATAAATCTCACAAGGCAAACCGTAAAATAATGACGCTAGATCTTCAAGGCATGAACAATAGCAGCTAACTCGAGATCATGGACTGGCTAATTCTTCTCATGTACCTTCAACTATCTGGACGCGTAGGCAATCACCCTACCGTCCTGCATCAATACCGCTCCAAGGCCAATCCTCGAGGCATCACAATAGACAGTATAAGACCTCGAACCTGTAGGCAATATCAAAACTAGGGCTGTAGTCAAAGCTGTCTTGAGCTTCTGAAAGCTCGCCTCACACTCTTCTGTCCATTGGAACGGAGCACCCTTATGGGTCAGCCTGGTCATAGGTGCTGCAATAACTGAAAACCCCTCAACAAATCGACGGTAATAACCTGCCAAGCCAAGAAAACTGCGGATCTCTGTAGCTGAGGATGGTCTGGGCCAACTCTGCACTGCTTCCACTTTCTTCGGATCCACCTTTATCCCCCTCATTCGACACCACGTGACCCAAGAATGCCACAAAATCCAACCAGAACTCACATTTCGAGAACTTTGCATATAACTTCTTTTCTCTCAAAGTCTGAAGCACTGCCCTTAGGTGCTGCTCATGATTTTCCCGACTTCGGGAGTATACTAGAATATCATCAATAAAGACAATGACGAACGAGTCAAGATGTGGCTGGAACACACTGTGCATCAAATGCATGAAGGCTACTGAGGCATTAGTCAGCCAAATGACATAACAAGGAACTCATAATGACCATACCAAGTCCTGAAGGCAGTCTTCGGGATATCTGGCTCCCGAATCTTCAACTGATGATAGCCTGAACGCAAGTCAATCTTAGAAAACACACGGGCACCCTGTAACTGATCAAATAGGTCATCAATACGAGGCAAAGGATACCGATTCTTCACTGTAACTTTGTTCAACTGGCAGTAATCGATGCACATACGCATAGAACCATCCTTTTTCTTCACAAACAAGACAGGAGCACCCCAGGGTGATACACTGGGCCGAATGAAACCCTTATCAAGCAATTCCTGTAACTGATCCTTCAACCCCTTCAACTCAGGAGGAGCCATACGATACAGAGAAATAGAAATGGGCTGAGTGCCCGACAACAGATCAATGCCGAAATCAATATCTCTATCGGGCGGCATGCTCGGAAGATCAGCTGGAAACACATCAAAGAAATCCCGCACTACTGGGACTGAATCAACTGTAGGGGTATCGATAGTGACATCTCTCACATAAGCTAGATACGTGTCACACCCCTTCTCAACCATTCGCTGAGCCTTAAGGAAGAAATAACTCTACCGGGAGTGTGATCTAAAGCACCCCTCCACTCAACTTGCGGTACACCTGGCATAGCCAGCGTCACGGTTTTGGCATGATAATAAAGAATAGCATAATGGGGCGACAACCAGTCCATACCCAAGATAACATCAAAATCTACCATGCTGAGCAATAATAAATCGGCTCTGGTCTCAAAACCACTAAGAGCAACCAAACACGACCGATAAACGCGGTCCACGACAAGAGACTCTCCCATAAGAGTAGAAACATAAACAGGGGAACTCAAAGAATCCCGAGATACACCCAAATGCGGGGCAAAATAAGAAGACACATAAGAATAGGTGGAGCCTGGATCAAATAAAACCGATGCATCTCTATGACAAACCAAGACAATACCTGTGATGACAGAACCGGAGGCGACAGCCTTGGTACGGGCAGGAAGGGCATACTATCTGGCCTGGCCTCCCCCTCTAGGGCGACCTCTACCTCCCCGACCCCACCTCTAGCTAGCTGAGCAGGTGGGGTAGCAACTGGTGCTGTAATCATAGCCTGAGAACTCTGTGGAGCACGCTGTGGCTGAGAAGTCTGTAGAGGTGCACCCCTCCAAAGTTTGGGGAAATCCCTCACCATATGGCATGTGTCACCACACTCAAAACAAGCTCTGGTAAGACGTGGTGGCTGTGACTGGCTCAGGCCAGGTCTGCTGGACTGACCACTGAAAGTACCCAGCGCAGGAGGCGCACTAGATACTGGAGGTGCATAATAAGGCTCCTGAGGTCTAGGAGGAGCTGGAATACCATTGGCTGCTGGAAGAGCTGAATGAATGGGGCGACTCATATAACCCCTACCATGACGACCTGCAGTTGGGGCACGGGCACGGGCACCAGAATAATGGACTAACTCTCGAGACCTCTTGGCCTCCCTCTCCTCTCTGTCCCGAGCATACATACCCTCTATCCTCCTAGCAATGCTCACCACCTGCTGATAAGAATATCCATCTCCACCTCACGAGCCATGCTAGACCTGATGCTGGGAATAAGCCACTCAATAAACCGGCGAACCCTCTCGCGAACAGTAGAAACTATGGCTGGTGCATGTCTAGCCAAGCTAGTGTAACGGACAACATACTCCGAGACAGTCATAGTACCCTGGCGCAAATGCTCAAACTCTGTGCGCCATGCATCCCTGAGGCTCTGAGAAACATACTCTCTCAGGAACATATCTGAAAACTGAGTCCAAGTCAGGGAAGTTGCCTCATCCGGATTGTCTAACTTATAGGTAAGCCACCACTCATAGGCGACTCCTCGAAGCTGGAAAGTAGTGAAGGAAACCCCATTCGATCCTGATATACCCATGGTACAGAGGATACGGTTGCACTCATCTAGATCATCTGATGCTAGACCACCGAATACAGGAGGCTTGTACTTCTTGAACCTCTCAAGCCTCCGCAACTCATCCTCGGAAGTCGATGCCCTGTCGTTGGGCTGATCTGGGGCTACGGGCTGTACAGGAATAATCCCTGGGGCCTGATCAACATGCACTCGCTGATCAGCGGGCGGCGGCAGTCTGTGCTCCTTCCCCGGCCTAAGATGTGGCTGCAGCAAGGGGAAGCAACCCTGCCTGATCCAGAGTGGTGTACATGCTCATGAACTGTCACGACCCAAAATCCACTAAGAGTCGTGATGGCGCCGGACACTGCTGTCAGGCAAGCCAACCAAGTTACTTAATCAAATTCTCGTTTTAATACTTCTGAAATCTATGATTTTCCTTCAAGTTTAGCAATACTAAAGAATATAGTCTCAAATCGAATTTAAATGATAAGCAGTTAATACAATACTTTAAATTATCCCCAAACCCGATGTCACAAGTGCATGAGCATCTACTGATAAGGAAGTGAAATACAACATCCGTTCGGAATACAAAGGACAGGAAATAAATACAATGTACTGAAGAGGGCTATACTAGCTGCGGGCCGCCTCGAATAGTGCAACTCACCTAGCCCCAGATCATCCGCGCTGCTACGCCCAGTGGGCTGCTTGAAATGAATATACCTGTGCAACAAAAATGCACAGAAGTGTAGTATGAGTACGTAAACAACGTGTACTCAATGAGTATCCCGCCTAATCTCGAAGAAGTAGAGACGAGATGGCCAACTTCGACACTTACTAGAGGTCAATTGACAATATACTAAACATGTGAGGAAATCATGGATTTATATAGCAGTTCTAATTCACGAAGCCAGAAAACCGGTAAACACCTTTAACAAATAATGGAAGATTTTCAAGATTTACCTTTCATTATCTTATCAATTTATATCAAGCCATGAAGGGCAATATCAACATTTAAAATTCTCAGGCAACAATATATATATACCATGCGCAAATCACGCCGAGGTCGACGACACGCTCCAACGGAAAGGTAAACTGTGCACTGCCGAGGGTCGAACGGCGCGAACCATAGAAGCATCTATTTAATCTGCTGAGGCATTCTGTCCGTTCCATAAATAAACACACACCCTGCTCGTGAATCATGCATGCGACGCAGGTACACGTAGAGATACATGCTCAATCAGTCAATAAAGAACTTATCGGGAATATTTACCCAAATAAAACAATTTCTCTTTTTGACAATTCAGGGAAAATAACGTTTACTCTCCTTTTAAATTCATTTACTATTCCAAGGTGATTTAAGTAATTCAAACTATCAATGGTTCATAAATAATCCAAGTACAACATGCTTTTGGGCCCTAACTACCCGGACAATAGCATAATAGTAGCTTCGCACGGACTCCAGTCACCTCGTGCGTACGTAGCCCCCGCAAATAGGAGCACATAGTCAACTATTTCACCTATGGGGACAATTCCCTCATACAAGGTTAGAAAGGAGCCTCACCTCGCTCCGAAGATTCATAACCGGCAATCCACGCCCTTCCGGGGACTCCAATTGATGCACCATGCTCCAAAACTAGCCAACGGTTACGCAAATCCATTAATTTATGCTCAAATATTCATAGCAAACTAATTTATAGCAATTCCTAACTCCGATAGAAAAGTTGACCAAAAGGCCCTCGGGCCCACGTGCCCGGAATCCAAAAATTTTTCGAAGATAAAGTTTACCCATGGCTCTACTAGCTCAAATATATAATTTACTCCTAATTTCATGCTCGAATTCGTGGCTAAATTCCAAGAATATAATTTTCTAGGTTTCCACCAAAAACCTCCATTTTCTACAATTTCCCAGGCCTAAATCAATACATAATTGATGTATTCAACTCAAAAATAGGTGGGGATAACTTACCTTAACATAGATGACGAAAATCCCCTCTTTGAAGCTCCCCAAAATCGCCCAAGCCTTGAAAAATGAGGGAGAAATGACCCAAATCCGACTTTGAAACAACCCCTCTGTCTCCAACACTTTTCGCACCTGCGGTCCTTTGACCGNAACAATATATATATATATATATATATATATATATAAATATATATATATATATATCATGCGCAAATCACGCCGAGGTCGACGACCCGCTCCAACGGAAAGGTAAACTGTGCACTGCCGAGGGTCGAACGGCGCGAACCATAGATGCATCTATTTAATCTGCTGAGGCATTCTGTCCGTTCCATAAATAAACACACGCCCTGCTCGCGAATCATGCATGCGACGCAGGTACACATAGAGATACATGCTCAGTCAGTCAATTAAGAACTTATCGGGAATATTTACCCAAATAAAATAATTTCTCTTTTTGACAATTCAGGAAAAATGATGTTTAATCTCCTTTTAAATTCATTCACTATTCCAAGGTGATTCAAGCAATTTAAACTATCAATGGGTTCATAAATAATCCAAGTACAACATGCTTTTGGGCCCTAACTACCCGGACAATAGTATAATAGTAGCTATGCACGGACTCTCGTCACCTCGTGCGTACGTAGCCCCCGCAAATAGGAGCACATAGTCAATTATTTCACCTATGGGGACAATTCCCTCTTACAAGGTTAGAAAGGAGACTCACCTTGCTCCGAAGATTCATAACCGGCAATCCACGCCCTTCTGGGGACCCCAATTGATTCACCATGCTCCAAAACTAGCCAACGGTTACGCAAATCCATTAATTTATGCTCAAATATTCCTAACTCCGATCGAAAAGTTGACCAAAATGCCCTCGGGCCCACAAGCCCGGAATCCGGATTTTTTCGAAGATAAAGGTTACCCATGACCTTAGGAACTCAAATATATAATTTTCACTAAATTCCATACTCATTATCGTAGTTAAATTCCAAGAATGTAATATCTATGTTTTTCTCCCTCAAAACCCCAAGTTTTTCTACACAATTCAAGCTTAAATCCACACATAATTGATGTATTTAACTCATATTAGGTGAGGATATCTTACCTTGTCGTTGATGACGAAAATCCTCTCTTGAAGCTCCCCCAAAAATCGCCCAAGCCATGAAAAATGGGTGAAATGAACTCAAACCCCGATTTAAAACATCCCTTCTGCCTCCATCGATTTCTGCACCTGCGATCCCTTGACCGCTTCTACGGTTCCGCAGGTGCGGATCAATCACCGCTTCTGCGGTCCGCCCAAGGCTGCCCTTTTTCGCTTCTGCGATATGCCCTCCGCAGATGCGGTCCCGCTTCTGCGGAAATTTGACCGCATCTGCGGTCCACTCTGAGCGGACCCAAATCTGCTTTTGCGACCACTTCTCCGCAGATGCGGTCCCGCTTCTGCGGAACCTTGACCGCATATGTGGTCCTCGAGCCCTTGACCAATAATTCGCACCTGCGCCTTCTTAGACGCTTCTGCGGTGCCGCACCTGCGGCCCCCTTTCCGCAGGTGCGGTTATGACAACAACCAGCAGTCCTCAACCTTCCAAAAATCCCATTTTTCGATCCGTTAACCACCCGGAATCCACCCGAGGCCCCCGGGAACCAAACCTACCAACCAATCCCAAGACACATTACGGACTTGCTCGAGGCCTCAAATCATATCAAACAACGCTAAAACCATGAATTACATCCCGATTCAAGCTTTATGAACTTCGACATTTCAAACTTCTATTTCCGATGTTTAAACCTATCAAATCACGTACGATTGACCTCAAATTTTGCGCACAAGTCATATTTGACATTACGAACCTACTCCAACTTTCGGAATCGGATTCTGACCCCGATATCAAAAAGTCCACCCGCGGTCAAACTTCTCAAAAACCTTCAAATTCTATCTTTAGCCAAATGGCTCCAAAATGACCTACGGACCTCCGAATTCACTTCTGATCGCGCCCCCAATTCCAGAATCACCATACGGAGCTATTCACAGTCTCGGAATCCCAAACTGACATCGATAACACTGAAATGCACTTCAAGCCAAACTTATGAAATTTCTTCTAAAATGCTAACTTCCACAATAGGCGCCAAAACGCTCCCGGGTTATTCGAAA
This sequence comes from Nicotiana attenuata, assembly GCF_001879085.1. Lineage (NCBI taxonomy): Eukaryota > Viridiplantae > Streptophyta > Magnoliopsida > Solanales > Solanaceae > Nicotiana > Nicotiana attenuata. Next base: position 57,037 of record NW_017674990.1, read on the forward strand.
CCCGAACCGAGCATACGCCCAAGCCCAAAATCATCATACGAACCTGCTGGAACCTTCAGATCGTGATTCCGAGGTCATTTACTTAAAATTCCTGTCCTAGTTCATTCTTTCAACTTTAAGCTTCCAAAATGAGAATTCTCTATCCAAATCGACTTTGAACTTCCCGGAGCTTAATTCCGACCACGCGTACAAGTCATAATACCTGAAATGAAGCTGTTCATGGCCTCCGACTGCTGAACGGAGTGCTAGGACTCAAAACGACCGGTCGGGTCGTTACATTCTCTCCCCATTAACATACGTTCGTCCTCGAACGTGCTGAGAACTGCACTGAAGTAGTCTAAAGTCACCGGTTAACTTCTCATGCACCTTCCCGTGCTCCCCCCACTCAGTTGGGCACATCAGCTCGATCAATTCTGAAGATATTCCCTTTTATTCAAGCAAATAGGCCTTAGAGCCTAATTCCAACATCCGGAATTCTCTCTCAGGCCTGTTTCCAACATACAAATCCGTATCGATCACTACACGCTGTACCCA
>NW_017674990.1:58327-59047 GCF_001879085.1 Nicotiana attenuata
GTGCTCATGTACTGTGACACGGTTCTGGATGGTTTTCTTTGAAGATGTGTATTAATAGTTAATTTCTTCATTTGAATTAAAACAGAGATTGTTTTATATATTAAAAATGGAAGTAAAACTCCTAGGTTTTCAAAGTTATAAAAAGAGAATTTAATTGGTGATTTAGTTGGCTTGCCTGACAGCGGTGTCCGGCGCCATCACGACCCGTAGCGGATTTGGGTCGTGACAACATGGTATCAGAGCACTAGGTTCCCAGGGTCTCACGAGTCATGAGCAAGTCTAGTAGAGTCTCGCGGATCGGTACAGAGACATCTGTACTTATCCTCGGGAGGCTGCAGGACTGTTAGGAGTACTTCCCTTCTTGATTCCTCATCGTGCGATTCGATTTCATGAGAGGCTTTTGCCTTTGTTTCTTTCTTACTTAATCCTATGCAACGCGAACTGCCTGTTATAAATCGAAAATTGAAGAACCGTAATGGTACTACAGATGTGATACGGGATGTTTCTCCCGGTATAGCTAATCAGATCATTGTCGTCGCCTTATAGAAGAATATTTTATTGTTTCAGCCCAGTAGCGGTATTTTCGAGGGCTTTGAGGCTAGGCACAAGTTGCCGCAATGCTTATGAATGACTATTCTGCAGTAGTAATATGATGGTAGGGTGTTGCCCACGTGTCAGGGCAGTGAATGATTTCAAGGGAGGTCTACTCAGTGCATAATC
>NW_017674990.1:59072-78902 GCF_001879085.1 Nicotiana attenuata
CCCAATGTGACTAACAACGCCACTTTATGAAACCTTCCTTGTGGGACGCCCCCCACATTCTACCATAACAATTTACTGGGTCCTACCTCCAACCCACCGACGCGCACTAACGCGAAAAGCGATCAAGAATCATTAATCATGATACAAGCCCCCTTTACTAAGCACCAACTCAGGTGATGCTGAAGACAATGCCAACTTACCTTTAAACACCGGAAGCTCCCTTCCTGCATGCATGCCGAGCCGAGAAGCATCCTTACCTAGCACCAAGCTGCACCTTGATCCTCACTTCGAATTCCATGCTACTTCATTTCACCAAATGGTGCAACATACGATAGAACACGGTTTAAACATTAACACTTTAAACTTCATCATATAAGAACCTTCTCACTTAACTCACATTCTGGAAGTACCAATAAGGAGCACACAGGCGAATTTTTCATAACCGTAGAATATGCAAATCTCTAAGTAAGTGGTCTAAAGCCACCATGAGCCCCTTCGGAATCTGCTTTCACACAACAAGCCATAACAATAGAAGGCTTCTGAATAACATCAAATTGTGGCGGCTGACAAGCCTGATACGTACCATCACAAATCAACTTACATGACTCGATCTATACTGCAGAAACTAACTGCCAACACCCATATGCCAAATTCAAACTGTGGCCAATCAAACTACCTTCTTCCAATCTATCCTTGATTGCCTTAAAGACATTAACTGATTCCTTCCAACAATAATATACTCCTTTTGCACTCATCTTGAGCGACTTCGGAATCATACGAGACCATGTTGTCCAAATCCCACGAACCATTTCATATCTTTCAATTTTGCTACACCAAGGCCAAAGCATCACAGATCGTTTCTGAGTCTCCATTCGTAAGCTATTGCATATGCTTGATTCTTAACTGCGCCTATAGGCTCGAAATCATTAAGTATTATATCTTCATCTTTTGAATTTTTCACTAAGGATTGCTGCTGAGAGCTACCCGCTCTGACTTGGCCCCGATATAATCATTCCATAAATCTTATAACACATGAAATACCCTCGTCGACGCGGCACCCGACGGAATCACTTCCTTTTGAAACCTTTATTTACACAAGGCAATAAACCCTGAATCCTTTCTCAGATCTGATCATGAGCCAAATAAGGCCAACCATGGCACATCTTCAACAATCCCTTTGCTCAATTCATCTCTTATATTCTTTCCGTAGCTGAAAATAGCCATCAACATGCTTAATATCCGGAAAACTGCAAGTAATCAACTCTGGCAACCCCATCACAAGCGGTGGGCTCTCCCACTTAGCTTGAAGCCAAAATTTCACATAATCTGGACTCGTCCTTTTACTTCTTATTGACATACCCTTGCACAATCAACCCGCCAAAATCTTTGAGATCTCTCTGAAAACCCCCTTCTTACACTCTAAATCATCCACCACATTCGCACGATCGATCCCTTCGCTACTCACCCGATAAATCCTTCCAGAAGCCTCGCCAACCACGCGACTGCTAACTCTATTCACCGTTGGCTAATCCACCTATAGAAGGCTCTCCCCAGCATCTTCCAACACTGCTGCACAGGGTACAATTACTACGACATCAATGAACCTTCCTGAGTCTGAGCTCACACTCCAACTGCACAAGTCCATTCACCCTCGTGGACATCATTAAGCGTGCGACAGCATCTTCCAAATTCAAATTATCTTCATCCATCTTCATTCAAGCAGCTCCTTTCCGTTATATCAAATCCCCTGTTGCCTAAACAGCCCATACTTCAAATTAAATCCAGATACCCCAATCACCAATTACTAACATTATCAATTCACTCCAAACCCTCCTTAAGGTACGTGGTCTCCACTGCAAAGCCCATATGCATCTCCGCCACTCTCTCACTTTGCGGGAGCTCATCCCTTAATCGATTACTCAATCTTATGACTTCTTTGCTTCATATACCTGGCCTTTTAGCAATTTAAAACTCGCCTGACACTTCTCGCGTGCCTTTCTCATTTTTGCTGCTCGGTTGTTGCCTTAATAAATTTATCTTCATCGATACTTGAATCCTCAACTTGCAACTAACTCCAAACCTTTCCGATAGGTCCATCTATTTCGAACCGTTAACAATAGAAATACTGATTTAGTCCTGAACCACCGCAATCCTGCGATATCTGATAGTTGTATCTCCGATAGTAATCCACGATACCATGGCCTCAAGGCGAATTGTAGAAAATCATAACACCGACAAACTTAAATACGTCCAATTAGGACGACGGTACCTAATATAGAAAAATAATCCCACCACGCTTGCAATTACCAGCCTCGTTACTTCCACCAGTCCACCTGACCTCCCTTAGTTTGATTACCTTTCCCCCTGTCGGGGATAACGTACTGAATCTCTTGATTATGCACTGAGTAGACCTCCTTGAAATCATTTCACTGCCTGACACATGGGCAAACACCCTACCAATCATATTACTACACTGCAGAATAGTCATTCATAAGCATTGCGGCAACTTTGCCTAGCCTCAAAGCCTCTGAAAATACCGCTACTGGCTGAAACAAATAAAATTTCTTCTATAAGGCGACGACAATGATCTGATTAGCTATACCGGGAGAAACATCCCGTATCACATCTGTAGTACCATTACGGTTCTTCAATTTTGATTTATAACAGGCGGTTCGCGTTGCATAGGATTAAGTAAGAAAGAAACAAAGGCATAAAGCCCTCTAGAAATCGAATCGCAGGATGAGGAATCAAGAAGGGAAGTACTTCTAACAGTCCTGCAGCCTCCCGAGGATAAGTACAGACGTCTCCGTACCAATCCGCGAGACTCTACTAGACTTGCTCATGACTCGTGAGACCTGGGACCTAGTGTCTGATACCATGTTGTCACGACCCAAATCCATACGGGTCGTGATGGCGCCGGACACCGTAGTCAGGCAAGCCAACTAACTCATCCATTGATTTCTCTTTTAATAATTTTTAAAAAATCTAAGAGTTTTACTTCCATTTTTCTTATACATACAACCTCTGTTTTCAATTCAAATGAAAGATAACTAATAATACGCAACCTTCAAGAATAACCATGCCCAGAACCCGGTGTCACAAAGCATGAGCAACTACTGATAAGGACAACAAAATACAAATGTCTGTCCGAAATACAGCGGACAGAGAATAGATAGTAAGGTACTGGAAGGGAACTACTCTAGCTGCGGGTCGTCTCGAACAATGCAGGCTCACCAAGTCCCCAAATCATCCGTGCTGCTACCAATGTAAAATATACCTATGCAACAAAAATGCACAGAAGTGTAGTATGAGTAATCAACGTATACTCAGTGAAGTAATCCCGCCTAATCCCGAAGGTTTAGAGACGAGATGGCCAATTTCGACACTCAACTAGAGGTCAATTATCAATATTCAATAATGCGAGGATAATCGTGGAGTCATATAGTAGTTTCTAGTTCAGGAAGCCAGGAAAAAAAAATAAGTAAAACACCTTCAACAATAATCAAGGGCTCCAAGGTTTATTCTTTATTATCTTATCAGATTTATATCAAGCCACGTAGGGCCAATTCCACATTTACAATTTTCAAGTAATAGATAAACACGCGTAAATCATGCCGAGGTTGACGGCCCGCTCAACTAGAAATGTAAATTGTGCACTTTGCCGAGGGTCGAGCGGCACGAACCATAGATGCATCTATTCTCACCGAGGCGTTCGGCCCGTTCCATAAATAAATACATACCCTGCTCGTGAATCATCCATGCGACGCAGGCACACATAAAATACATGCTCAATCAGTCAATAAGAACTTATCGGGGAATATTTATTCAAATAAAAACCAATTCTCCTTTAACAATTTAAGAATGAAGTTTAAATCCTTTTAGAAATTTACTTACCAATTCGATGTGAGTCAAATAATTCGAGCTAACCAATGGGTTCACATTTAATCCACGTGCAACATGTTTTTTTGGGTCCTAACTACCCGGACAATAGCAATAGTAGCTACGCACGGACTCTCGTCACCTCGTGCGTACGTAGCCCCCACAAATAGGAGCACATAATCAATTACTTCACCTATGGGGTAAATTTCTCCCTCGCAAGATTAGAAAGGAGACACTCACCTCGCTCCGAAGACTCATAACCGCATTCAACATTTCTTTCCGAAGGCTTGAACCGACGCACAATGCACCAAAAACTAGCCAATTAACGACAACCTAATGAGAACATGCTCAAATACTTGTTAGAAATTCAAATTATACAGATTCTCAACTCCGCTTAGTGAAATGACCAAAATGGCCTCGAGCCCACGTGCCCGGATTCCGAAATTTTTTCGAAGATGAAGCTTAACCCATGACTTTACTAGCTCAAATGTAACAATTTACTTCCTAATTCCATGCTCAAATTCGTGGCTAAATTCCAATTTATAAATTTCTAGGTCTTCTTTCTAAAAACACCAATTTCCCCCACATTTTCATGCCTAAATCATGATATAATCTTGTTATTAACTTGAAAAATGAGTAGGAGTAACTTTACCTGACATAGATGACGAAATCCTCTTTGAAGCTCTCCAAAAATCGCCAAAATGAAGTGAAGAAAAGGGGTGAAATGAGCAAAATCCGACTTTAAAACAACCCCTCTGCCACCAGCGATTTTCGCACCTGCGGTGCATTTTCCGCTTCTGCGGATGTCGCTTCTGCGACTTTTGGCCGCTTCTGCGGCTTCCTTGGGCCTGGCCCCTTCCGCTTTGCGATATCACTTTCGCCGCAGATGCGGTCCCGCTTCTGCGGAACCTTGACCGCATCTGCGGTCTACGAACTTCGAACAATTCCGCTTCTCCGGCTCCTCTACCGGCTTTTGCGGGGCCGCTTCTGCGGTCCCATTTCCGCAGAAGCGGAAATACCAGCAATCAGCAAACCTCAGCCTTCCCAATTCATTTTCGATCCGTTAACCAACCCGGAATCCACCCGAAGGCCCCGGGAGCCCCAACCCAAATCATACCAACCAGTCCCAAAACACAATACGGACTTGCTCGAGGCCTCAAATCATAACAAACAACGCTAAAACCATGAATTACACCCGATTCAAGCTTTATGAACTTGAACTTTCCAACTTCTATTTCCGATGTTTTAAACCTATCAAATCACGTCCCGATTGACTCAAATTTTGCACACTAATCATATTTGACATTACGGACCTACTGCAACTTTCGGAATCGGATTCCGACCCCGATATCAAAAAGTCATCCTCCGGTCAAAACTCTTCAAAAGCCTTCAAATTTCTATCTTTAGCCAATGGCTCCAAAATGACCTACGGACCTCTGAATTCACTTCCGATCGGCTTCCAACTCCAGAATCACCATACGGAGCTATTCACAGTCTCGGAATCCCACAACGGACATCGATAACAATGAAATGCGCTCCAAGGCCAAACTTTTGAAATTTCTTCTAAAATACTAACTTCCACAATAGGCCGTCCCAAAACACTCCCGGGTTATCCAAACCCGAACCGGGTATACGCCCAAGTCTGAAATCATCATACGAACCTGCTGGTACCTTTCGGATCCTGATTCCGAGGTCGTTTTACTCAAAATTCCAATCCTAGTTCATTCTTCAACTTTAAGCTTCTGAAATGAGAATTCTCTTTCTAATTAAACTTTGAACTTCCTGAACTTAATCCGACCACGCGTAACAAGTCATAATACCTGAAATGAAGCTGCTCATGGCCTCCGACTGCTGAACGGGCGCTAGTCGGTCGGGTCGTTACAGGTTTGTACTGTGAAGAAGAAAAAGGGATTTTTTTAATTGCGTTTGTCTCTTAATTATAGTTTCCTTCTAGGCATTTAATACCACTGAAGGATTGGTTACTATTTTCAAATTCAAATATCAAATAAAGTACGTAACTAATTATTCTTGATTAACTATTTTGGCCTAAAAATGACACATGTCCAATTTCTCCATACAACACTTGGCAAATTCTCATGGCAACTTCTTTCCTTTTAATAATAGATGTCCCACGTGGTTTTATAAGACATTTCCTCAGAACTGCTTTAGTATAATAATATTTATTCACTTTCTTATTATCAGTTAACAATGATATTTAACTAAAAGTGAAAAATATAAATAAAGTAGGTGTATAAAATTAATATTCGATAATTGTGTACACAAAAATAGATTTTATGGCCATACGGAAGGATTGCAGTGGCTTATAAGATGCTGAAGAAAAGGTCTGTAAAGTAGTATCTCTCCAGATTTATTGACTTACACCATTTTTCATATCTCAGAGCTGCACCATAGCAGATAACAGCAAGTTTTTTGCCCTTTTTAATAAGATGGTCAAAGCCGGTTCAGTCTCGATATGCAATATATACACAAACATTAATTGATGCCCTTCTGTAGGCAAAATAAAATAAAAGATAGTGAAAAGCTCTATGATGAATGCTAAAATTTTAGGTTTTGATACCTTACCAAAGAGACTTTCAGCCTCTGCAACCCTTTCCTTTTTACGGCATTTATCAAAGATGATTTATGACTACCTATACAAATCTATAAGGTCATAACATAGCAAGTTGCACAATCTATTTCTATATGTATACAACATGATGCATCTTCTTTATATCATTACAATAAAAAATATTTTATTGGTCACAAGTCTACATATAATGCCCAATGCCTTTTGAACTACAATACACACACCAATTTGCTGCTAGAGTTGGGAGACTTTGGTGTGTAAAAAAGACAAAAATTTAAGCATTTTTGACCAGTATATTGTCCAGGGATTTAAGAATGTTATTTAAGGTAGATGTACAAAGTATATGTTGTTTATTTGTGGCCCTCTCAGAGGCTAATCGTCCTGGAAAAAGTGGAAGCTTCTTCTACTTGTCAAATGATGGCAAATACATGATCAAGAACATGAAAAACGCAAAAATAAAGGTGAGATCTATAACTTTCTCCATAATATATGTGCTTAATTGTACCGAAATACGGCTCAAAAGTTGTGGTACTTGCCATCAGTAGCGACTTTAGAATTTAGAGTTAGTTGGTTATGCTCTTTATATATGTGGCAATTTTCTTCTTCACATCCATGATTTCTTATGATTTTTTCTATAATTGAATGGTCATTAGTACTTATAAGAAATGCTCAAAGATTATTACAATCATTTTGTTCGTGAGAATATCCTTGTGATTAAAGTACTATGGCCTTGCATTTCTTGAAGCTAAGTGGACATACTGCAAAATAAGGTATTCAAGATTACTAAATATATTAGAGAAGTACACAAGCTAAAGCTATTAGTTGCTAAGAATTATTCACCACTAAAAACTTACCAATTTGTTCAATGGTCTAGGTTCGGTTGTGATCATTTGAAATTTATTCTGCACCAATTACCACTATTTAGTAACGGTTCGTCTTGAAAGGATCAACTGTTGGCAGAATAAACAGCATTAAGCCAAGAAATCAGAAAATTGATCCAACAACTACTCTTAAAGACCTTGATTTCAACTTCATTTTCAGTTACAAAAAATCATGTTTTAAAGAATTGAGGAAGTAAAATTTGTTTCGTCAAGTTAATTCTCTATTAGGAGTAATTCAACTTTTGATATCAGATCCATATATCTAGAATGTTAACTATAAAGATTATTTGTGTTGGAAGAAAGAATTCTAACGCAGAGGTGGACTTAGAGTTTTGCTATGCTTCAATTGAATGCACAATTGAAATAGCTAATATCCTAATTTCAAAATAACTCAAATATGAAGACCCAAATTTGAACATTTCATAAGTTATAATGGAATTCCTTATTGCTTTTTTTCGTATTAGTTCTTCGTAGCAATACTTTTGCATTAATCGTCTGTACCTGGATTGGTATTTTTACTTTTTTAGTGTACAATATTGATTAATGGTCATCTGTGAGAAAACTATTTGATGAATCTGAACATAATAGATCGTAGCTGATATTTGTGGTCAAGAAAGAAAAAATATTATTTTGTTCAAATGTATTGTTGTTGTTTTGTTCAACATTGCAATTCCTATTTTAACTAAGAAAGTCAAGTGTTGTGACTATAACAATATTCTATACATTATGTGTTAGCCACAATTTGTTACCGAAATTTTATTTTCTGCTAATTATATAAATTGAACCTACTTCTAATTTTTCTCTGTCAACGAGAGTTCAAGGCAAAATGTGAGATATTATTTTGTTTGATTTATTGTCTGCTCAAGGTACTCAAGTCCACAATCTTCTTCTAAATGCCGTTGCAGAATATAGTTTTCATTTCTAAAAACTGTTTTGTTTTCACTTTTAATTCTTTTTCTTTTTTTACCCTCTCTCCTGATTCTCGAATAAGTTGGATCTTTTTTATTTTGTTTACCTTAAATGTTAATTAAAAAATATGGTTTGATTTCCCTTGTGTTAAACTGATTTTTTTGCTTTGGATCTAACAGTTTTTACAAATTTTATAGTGAAAATTAATTAATCTTTAAATTATTCGACATATATTTTCTATATAAATATCAACAAAAGGATTCTTCTCAAAAAAAAAAATCAGCAAAAGATTGAGTAAAGAAGGTTGTGACCTGTTAAGTTACATCTTTTATCATTCTGTGAAGTGCGTCCTTTTATCGGTTGAACACAAAGAAGGAATAAATTGAAATATTATTCTATTGAACTTCGTTTCCTTATATGTTTTACTCAGAACTTGAGGTTAATTTTTTTTTTTTTTATTGTTTATAGTCTTGGAGAGGACCACATTCTTCTAAGTTAGCTTCACAGTACTGGGGAAAATTCCTTAGAATAGTACTATTTATTTTGTTCTTGAATCATACTGGGGAACCCAATATTGGCCGCAAAAAATTCACATATTTATTTTTTATTTTATTCTGTTGAATTCGATCGCGTAATTTAAATCTGAAATATACATATGTTTCTAATTATTTCTCTCCGCTCTATTTTTTTCTTGAAATTGATACGCGCATTCGCGCGGGTACGTATAACTAGTTAATGGATTACAAGAGGTAAGTTTATGATTTGTAATTCTATAAACTTATTAAATTTCTATAACAAATAAATCCTCAGAATTTATTTTGAGTTTCTCTAGATTATGAATAGATATTTAAACTAGAATATAGAAAAAACGAATTTTTCGGTCTTTCTGTTCTATTTCACTGCCTTGCTTCTCTAACATTATGAACATATAATCTAACTAGAATAGAGAAAAGCAATAAAAATTTCAGTTTTTACTCTTCCATTTGTGTATCTTCAAATTTAGGAAACTTATGGCAGCTGTCAAATCCACAAGAATTTGACAATACTGAAATTCTTTGGTAATTAAATCTTTCTCATACTTTTTTCAATTATAGTTTTACTTTTCTTTATATGTTTCTGTTATGTCCATGTCACAGGAAAAAAAATCCAAATCCCAGAATGTGACGTATCTAAAATTTAGTCCCTTGCGGATCGGTCCAATTAAAAAATCGATTGACAAAATATTGATGAAGAACCAACTTTTTTCATATATCAATCTCCTTCACTTTCTATTGCAATTTTAAGCTTTATCATCTCATTATGGCACACACACATTTCCACACACTTTCATGGATTTATAAGTAGTTGGCAACATTTGTCACAATGGAATAGGTTATAGTTTTGAGTACCAAGCTTCCTTTCTTATAATTAGGGAGGTAGTTGAAGCTTAAGCTCCAAAACAATGAAGTTCCAGGAACTTAAATATTTCTATTATTAAAGAATAATCTACATAAAGAAATATAGTATATATAAAAATAATTCATTCCTATCAATTAAATTAAACTACTACTTTCTTTACATGTGGATGTTTGAATGTGGCGAACTATGAAATTTATGATCCAATCACTCCCAATAATAGTAAAAAGTTTGAAGTTTTAATATTTAATTCTGAATTTCCTTTATTTTGTTAGGTGCTTAACCATTTAGGTGGAAATTAGATTTTTGGGTTGGAGCCTGAATCTTATTCAATCTTTGAGAAATAAGCAAAAACTTAAATATCTCAAGCATCTTAAATATTCCTTTGTGAAGTAGAGTGTTTTAAAAAATGCCAAATGAAATATATACCATTAATTCTATGATTCGATATCTTCTTTCTGTCTTATCAGCTATGTTGCTCGGACTTTCCAAAAAGTGTTGTCAGCACCCGTATCAGATCTTCCAAAAATGCGCTAAATTTGGAGGATCCGACACGCACCAAACATTTTGATGGAGGTCCCGAGTAACATACTTTCATACTCATTGAGAACTAAATTAGATCCCAATTATAGTAAAAGTTGAAGATTCATATTCAAAATTTGAATTACTTTGTTTGTTTAGTTTAATTATCATTTAAGTGAATGTTAGTTGTTGTAGGCTTGAAACCTTATCATTCTTTTCTTTCTTTCTGTTGAAATTCTGCTGATGTTTTATAATGACCAGCAAACTTTTAAAGGTGCTTAAAAAAATAGTATACTGTAAGCATTGGATCTGTTATGTTTCGACTGAATTTTTTTATTCATCTTATGATAATAAATCATGTATATTTTATTTATCTCTTTTATGTCTTATTTGTTTGTTATATCAATTGCTATTAGTCTTAGAGTAGATTCTTCAGAATTTAATTAATTATTATACATTCTGCTTTAATATAACATTTAATTATTATCAATTTTTACGCTGATTTTTGTGTTTGTCAATTAGTTGATCGTAGATATTTGTGGCTGATATATACTTGCTGAGTTATGGAGTATGGTGCGATTCTATCAAACAAGATGATTAGAATTTGATATGTTCATTGAACGGTTGGAGATATTAGGATTATGATTTAAGCTACCGATAATCAATTAAACTAAATAAATATTTCATAATAATTTGTTATTTCGCTGTCACGTGCTAACTTAATAATAATTGTAGGAGCAATAATAACATTTCTGGCAACTTTTTTGTTACGCTTACTGATTGACGAGGATTATTATAAACAAATACAGAGTTCCCTTCTCCAACGTGCAGATAACATTCAAAGTTATGTTTTCTACTGAAATATTTCCCTCAAACTTGCATATTTGTGATAGAAAGAAAATTTTAAGTCATGATATACATTTTTTATAGGATCGGAATTTCAATCAATAAGCAAGTCATTCATGAAGAGTAACAGAAATCATGGTGATTTTACAACTCACCATTAACATTTCTTTTATATTGGTTGATTCTTTAATAAAATTATTTGCAGGTGTATAAATAAAAATAAGCAATGGGTAACTATAGTTTTCACTGCTTATTTTCAACAACTTTTCACCATGTAATGTCAAGTATGTAGGATTTTGTTGCGGCCAAACGCACAAGTAAGTTATACGCGGTCGTCAAGTAATAAAAAGTGACCTAAAAAGTCGAATGTCGATCAGGAGACTTGTGATTAACTATTAACTAAATTTGACTATCCAATTATTAAACATCAAGAATAAACCTAGAAGTATTTGGTTCTAAACTACTTTAAATAAAGAAATATAAATAATGAACTTTTAACAGAGAAAGAGTATGATTGTTTATGATAGTGCAATGTAATGAAAACGATCTAGGATATGGGCTATCTAACCATTCTTATTGTTTCTTCAAATTGAATTGACTAATTAATTTATCCGGTTTATTGGTTGATAGGTTTAATATTGCTCATAGGAAAATCTTGTCGAGTTCTTACTTGGCCTATTCAAAGCTAACTAACGCCTCATATATGTCCTATGAGAGTTAGGAATCAAAAAGAACGCATTTTAATAATTTCTGTAAATCAACCAAGCCAAGACATTAGGTATTAGGTTCTATCCTAAGGACCGCGAATCCGGTTCCCCGATGCCCAGGTTCAAGAACTTGCTCTATTTCAATCCAATATTGCAATTTAGAATTCCCATTTCGAGTTCAATTCAAGATTCACGTAGATAGGTATTGCAACTGGGTGATCAAGGCAATCAAGATAATTAGTGCAGGATTAAACAAACTAAACCAATATGATACAACGCATAGCAATCAAAAATCAATATCCGAATAACAATAGTCATGAAAGCAACCACAACCCTAGAACGTGGAGTTTTAGCTCCACATAGAAATGTAGCCAAAATAACAAATCAAATACAAAGAAAACATAAAAAGGGACTAAGAGTTTGTGGAAGAAAAGATGAAACCCTGGCCTCCACGGCGGCTACTGCTTTCTTGGGTCAAAAAATTGCTCTCAAAAACGTTCTCCTATGTATATGATACAGAAGTAGGGGTTGGCCAAATAATTATACCTCTCTCCAAATGTAAAAAAGGACACTTTTCCCGGGCTTAACTAGCTGTGGTCGCTGCTGACGACCCACCCGTCGTCTAGTATGTATTACAGCCCCCGTTTCCCCATTTATTGCTCCTTCATGTTTTATTAATCAGCAACGGGTTGAGTTAGAGTTGAATTGAAGTGGTTTGAATAGGAAAATGAAGATCACTTTAGTCTCTTAAGGAAGGTTTGGTTTGGAAAGTACAACCCGAACATTGAGACTTATCAGTTAAAAGAACAGCTCGCGATACAGTGAAATTGCCGGATCTCGATTCGGTTTAGCTTCGAGGAGGCGGACTTGTACTTGGAGTGCGATCCGACAAGGTGTAATTTTGGAGCGCCGTGAGAAAGGGACGCTTGATTGCATTACGCACTATGATATTATGGCTTAAGATAGGCAAAGTGATTTTATATCGTGACCGGATCGGATACGATCATTTGCCATCAGTCTCGAATGAGTTCAGAGTGGCAGCCCCGTTAGGTGATTTTGGATATGTGTGTCAAAATTTCAGGTCATTCGGAGGTGTTTTGGTCGGTGTTTGAATCGAATGCGTAATTCGGAAGTTCTTAAGAAACTTAGGCTTGAATTACGATGTGATTTGGATGGTTTTGAGCGTTGTTTGATAATGTTTTGAGCGATGGGTAAAGTTTGAATGAGTTTTAGGATGTGTTGGTGGTTTTTTGGTTGAGGTCCCGGGGGCTCGGGGTGAATTCCGAGTTGATTAAACGAGGAGTTTTTTAAAAGTTGCTGCAGTCTGTTGCTGCGTCATCCTGGTAAATTTCCGCTTCTGCGAAAATGGACCGCAGGAAGTGGTCCCAAAAACGTGAGGGGCGCAGAAGCGGTCAGACATGGACTAGCCGTAATATTCCGCATAAGCGGAAGCTGGTACGCTTCAGCGGGTCCGCATAAGCGGATAGTTTATCACAGAAGGCGGTTTTGAAGAACCGCAGAAGCGGTGGTTGAAATCGCATAAGCGAAGAGGCGGTTTTTTAAGTAAAACGCTTTAAGCGGATTTTTGCGCCGCAGAAAAGAAAACCGGTCCGCGCATAAGCGGTTAGCGGGACCAACAGAAAGCGAAAATCGCTCGGTAACAGAAGGGTTTTTAAATGTTAAATTTTCAAATCTGCGAGCAAAAGGGTAGTTTCCACCATTTTTTAAGCGACTTGGGAGAGCTTTGTGGGGCAGAGGATTTTCGAAGTTTTGACTGAGAACAATTGTAGGTAAGTTTCCTTTTGCCTAATTACTCGAGTTTTGATGGTAAATTTTATCATATGAATCAGGGAATTTCATCAAAAACGGGTCAAGCTAGGTCGCTTGGAAGCTGTGATGTAAAAATGAAATAATTGGAGGTCGAAACGAGCTCCATGTTTGGTAATATTTTATATGTATAGGACTCGTGGCGAGACGCGGAATCCTGGGTGACCGTAAATTTGTGTAATTTTTCGAGAAGTGGGCCCGTCGGGCTCGGTTTTGGCCAATTTCGTGAATTTTGGTGTTTTTCGAGTCTTTTCGATTGGGTTAGTGTTCTTTAGCCTATTGTAACGTATCGTTGTGATTTTAATTTCAGATTCGGCGTGCGAAGAGGTTGGATTCGAAAAGGCAAAGGCATAGCGAGCTAGATTTAGGCCGCTTGGAGGTGAGTAATAAGATGTAGATGATGACTCTGAGGATTTTGAAACCCTGGTATATCACATTGTGACGCTATATTTTTGAGGCGAGACGACATTACTCTAGTGACGAGTGCGGGGTCGATTGTGACTGGGGATTTGACCTAGTGCCGTTCCGATTGATGTCGTGCTGGTGATTTCTTGGACTACGAAATTGGTAGTAATGCATCTTACTTGGGTTGATGAGATATGTTTGGGCGCTTTGTGCCTATCTATTTGCATCCTTCAGGATCCTAGTTTATCGACGTGTTCTCATGATACTTGGAGATATTTCGATGATATCAGTCCTGAGTTAAGACAGCTGCCGTGGGAGAATAATGTTTGGTAAGATAAATAGGTTACACACTTAGCTCTAAAAATTCCTAATAATTGAACTAAATAGGACAATTTGAATGTGCCCGAGTGGATTGGCCAGTGCATATATATATCTGGACTGAGTGTGGATCGTGCTGCATATCGCCGCAGCATATGCTACGATGATAATTGCGCTTGGGGTGTAGGAGCCCCTCCGGAGTCCTGAAACGCCCCACAGTGAAGCGCTGGGTAGCCAAGTGGGGATGCGGCTGCCGCGCCGAAAACGGTCGGTGTGCATTGGCATTGCATTCAATTCATTTTTATATCGTTGACTAATTGGTGCAGTGTTGTTGATTATTTTTATTCGTTTGAACGTGCGGTGAATCGTTGAATTAATAGCTTTATATTGTAATAGATGTTCTGGGATTTCTGGTCTTTCAGCCAATTAATATATGGTTTATTACTCAACTGAGTTGGAAGTACTCACTTTACTCCCTGCAACCATGTGTGCAGATTCGGTGCTCCGGAGACTTAAGTGAGCTGTTTGCTGTCCCTTCTTTGGATTTCGGTTTAGGAGTTGTTTGAGTAGCTGCCTGACGTCCGTCAAGGACTCACTTCTCCCCTTTATTGCATTTGTCTTTTCCTATCCTAGACTTTCTTTATTACTATGAATAGTTAATACTCTGTTACATTTAGAGGCTCTTAGACTCGTGACTCCAGATCTTATTGGGAATGTTGGATATTCGTTATTATTTTTCCATACTATTTTAATTAGTATTGGAGGGGAACCTTGATATTATCTATTTTTAATTGTATTATTGTTAACGGATTTGTGATCTTGGGTTGAGAGTATTTAAATTGGTTCGGGCTTGCCTAGGCGAATTATTGTTGGTGGAGCGCCATCACGACTCTGGGATTGGGGTCGTGACAAGTTGGTATAAGAGCATCGTTACTAGGCCTTCGCGAGTCATAAGCCGGGTTTAGTAGAGTTCGTCGCGGAACGGTAACGGGACGCCTGTACTTCTCCTCGAGGCCTGGCGAACCTTGTTGGTAAATTCCAGTATTCTTTGAATATTGCTTGTCGTGGGCGGTCGCTTTGTGATTAGAGAACTTAAATTCCTGTATCTATTCTCTCGCAGATGGCGAAATCGTAGCTACCGGGACGCGAAATGGTCGACACCAAGTACCAACGCCACTAGAGGTCGTTGGACGCGGTCGGTGGTCGGTGGTCGGGAGGGCAGGCAGGAAGCAAATGCACCTGGCGTGACCCACCAGCCGACCACAGTTCGACCAGAGTGGTGCCGAGTTGTCGATGTCCCAGCCGGCTGCACTGTGCAGGCGACCGGGAGCAATGCCGTATGTGAATTTCTGGTTCCAGAGACCTGTGCACAGAATACTGCATAGTTTGCTACTGGACTGGCTCAAGCAGTTTTTTCTCGAGCTTTCTACTGCCTAGATGGTCTTGCTACTTGTGCCCATGAACCGGGGGGATGGACATGGGACCCACCTGTGCTGGTGCACGCACTCTGAGCAGGCTACGCAGGACTTCAGACACAGAAGCAGCCCAAAGCTCCGGCCAGTTGCGGTCCAGTTGCTTCTAGTTCTCCAGTTGCTCAGGTTTGCACCATGTTTGCGAGAGCCTATGAGCCTCCATGTTATCCGGACGATGAGCAGCGTCCCTTGAGAGATTCGGCAGGCTTCAGCCACCGAGGTTCAGTGGTGCCCGAGGGCGAGAGGATGCCCGGAGGTTTTACTGATTTAGATCTAGACCGAGTATGAGGATTGTGGTAATATAATTAACTCGAGAATTTATGCCTGGAGGGCACTCTGTATATTGGGTTATAGGCTGTGGAGGTTTGCTCCGGTTACGATGGTTGTCCTAGTGTGTTATGAGAAGAGGAAAAGTAGTATGGGCCTTTGAAGAGTTATTGGCTTAGTGTCATGTGTTCAGGATCGACTTGAGGTCGGTGGATGGGTGTGAATGTGAATTTGGGCCCTATGTCAGGCCAGTTGTGTTCATTTTAGTAATGCGCCCCTTATGTGGGAGTAGTCAAAGTGTTATTTCATTGGCAGATATATTTCATGAAATGATGTATTGCACCGTATGAGTTGTGAGACGGCTTGGTAAATTCTTATGTGTTAAGGTTCCGCATGGCGATGATGTTATGTGAGCAGGATGGCTCTTGAGACTTAGGTCCTGTATCGCACCTCAGTTGTGTTTGAGTTTCGTGGCTTATGACGCCATATGTTCCCTCAGGGATGGTATTATGCACTTAGCGTGCTTATGACCGATATTCGGTATGTTGTATAATGAGAAATTTAGCTCGATGTATATCTCCTTATGTGAGTTCTACGTATGGATCGGTTGGCACGCCGCCATAGTTATGTTGTTCGGATCGGGTTGCGCGCCGCAACAGCGTAATGTCAGTACGGTTCCCCATACCTGTATACTGTGTTCTGTTTCCTCTTTTCTAAGGAAAGTCAGTTTTAGTGCGGGAGTTAGATAATTCTTTTCAGAGTTCATTTTTCTTTTTGTATCGCATTATTAAATTGGTAGCTTATTGGCACATTGTGGTATCACAGGAGACTTTTGGTTATGTCGGGGTGGCTCATTGCCCGAGCAGTTCGTATTGGGTGAGACGAGATTGTTGGATTTAGGATCAGTGCAATCTGATTACGTGAAGTATATTAAGGAGCAAGATCTCCACTTGATTCAGAATATGGTAATGTTTCTTGTCAGAAGTATGGACTCAATGATTGGTTAACTCGGCAATGATTATGAATTTCTTCACACCTCTTCTGTTGTGACGGTGTTGTAAGAGTTGGAGTAAGACCTGTGTATGTTATGGGGTGCAATGGGAGCACCAGATTCGTGGAATTTCAATTAAGTGGAACAGAAAATGTTATCGTGACCCGGTGAGTAAAATGATGAAAAAGTGTGAATTCAGCAAGGTTGTGCAATCATGATTGGGTACAGCGTGTGGTGGTTGATACGGTGTTTGTATGTTGGAAACAGGCCAGGCATAGAATTCCGGATGTTGGAATTGGGCCCTAAGGCTTATTTACCTTGATAAGAGGGAATATCTTCAGAATTGATCGAGTTGATGTGCTCAACTGAGTTGTGGTAGCACGGGAAGGTACATGAGAAGTTAACCAGTGATTTCAGACTATTCCAGCATAGTTCTCGGCACGTTCGAGGACGAACGTTTGTTTAAGTGGGAGAGAATGTAACGACCCGACCGGTCGTTTTGAGTACTAGCGCTCCGTTCAGCAATCGGAGGCCATGAACAGCTTCATTTCAGGTATGATGACTTGTACGCGTGGTCGGAATTAAGTTTCAGGAAGTTCAAAGTTAATTTAGAAAGAGAATTCTCATTTCAGAAGCTTAAAGTTGAAAGAATGAACTAGTATTGGAATTTTGAGTAAACGACCTCGGAATCAGGATCCGAAGGTTCCAGCACGTTCGTATGATGATTTCAGACTTAGGCGTATGCCCGGTTCGGGTTTTGGATAACCCGGGAGTGTTTTGGGCGCCTATTGTGGAAGTTAGTATTTTAGAAGAAATTTCATAAGTTTGGCTTGGAGCACATTTCAGTGTTATCAATGTCCGTTTGGGATTCCGAGACTGTGAATAGCTCCGTATGGTGATTCTGGAGTTGGGAGCGCGATTGGAAGTGAATTCGGAGGTCCGTAGGTCATTTTGGAGCCATTTGGCTAAAGATAGAAATTTGAAGGCTTTTGAGAAGTTTGACCGGAGGTTGACTTTTTGATATCGGGGTCGGAATCCGATTCCGGAAGTTGCAGTAGGTCCGTAATGTCAAATATGATTAGTGTGCAAAATTTGAGGTCAATCGGACGTGATTTGATAGGTTTAAACATCGGAAATAGAAGTTGGAAAGTTCAAGTTCATAAAGCTTGAATCGGGGTGTAATTCATGGTTTTAGCGTTGTTTGTTATGATTTGAGGCCTCGAGCAAGTCCGTATTGTGTTTTGGGACTGGTTGGTATGATTGGTTGGGGTCCCGGGGGCCTCGGGTGGATTCCGGGTGGTTAACGGATCAAAAATGGATTTTTGGGAAGGCTGAGGTTTGTTGATTGCTGGTATTTCCGCTTCTGCGGAAATGGGACCACAGAAGCGGTAGAGGGAGCCGCAGAAGCGGAATTGTTCGAAGGTTCGTGGACCGCAGATGCGGTCAAGGTTCCGCAGAAGCGGGACCGCATCTGCGGAAGTGATATCGCAGAAGCGGAAGGGGCCAGGCCCAAAGAAGCCGCAGAAGCGGCCAAAAGTCGCAGAAGCGACATCCGCAGAAGCGGAAAATGCACCGTAGGTGCGAAAATCGCTGGTGGCAGAGGGGTTGTTTTAAAGTCGGATTTTGCTCATTTCACCCCTTTTCTTCACTTCATTTGGCGATTTTTGGAGAGCTTCAAAGAGGGATTTCGTCATCTATGTCAAGGTAAGTTACTCCTACTCATTTCCAAGTTAAATACAAGATTATCTCATGGATTTAGGCATGAAAATTGTGGGGAAATTGGTGTTTTTAGATGAAGACCTAGAAATTTATAAATTGGAATTTAGCCACGAATTTGAGCATGGAATTAGGAGTAAATTGTATATTTGAGCTAGTAAAGTCATGGGTAAGCTTCATCTTCGAAAAATTTCGGATTCCGGGCACGTGGGCTCGAGGGCATTTTGGTCATTTCACTAAGTGGAGTTGAGAATCTGTATAATTTGAATTTCTAACAAGTATTTGAGCATGTTCTCATTAGTTTGTCGTTAATTGGCTAGTTTTGGTGCATTGTGCGTCGGTTCAAGCCTTCGGAAGAATGTTGAATGCCGGTTATGAGTCTTCGGAGCGAGGTGAGTCTCCTTTCTAATCTTGCGAGGGGAAAATTTACCCCATAGGTGAAGTAATTGATTATGTGCTCCTATTTGTGGGGGCTACGTACGCACGAGGTGACGAGAGTCCGTGCGTAGCTACTATTATGCTATTGTCCGGGTAGTTAGACCCAAAAACATGACTCCACGATTATCCTCGCATTATTGAATATTGATAATTGACCTCTAGTGAGTGTCGAAATTGGCCATCTCGTCTCTACCCCTTCGGGATTAGGCGGGATACTCACTGAGTACACGTTGATTACGTACTCATACTACACTTCTGTGCATTTTTTTTGCATAGGTATATTTTACATTTGGTAGCAGCACGGATGATTTGGGGACTTGGTGAGCTGCATTTTTCGAGACAACCCGCAGCTAGAGTAGTTCCCTTCCAGTACCTTACTTATCTATTCTCTGTCCGCTGTATTTCGGATAGACATTTGTATTTTATTGTCCTTATCAGTAGTTGCTCATGCTCTTGTGACACCGGGTTCTGGGATGGTTTTTCTTTGAAGGTTGCTTATTATTAGTTATCTCTTCATTTGAATTGAAACAGAGGTTGTATGTATAAGAAAAATGGAAGTAAAACTCTTAGATTTTTAAAAATTATTAAAAGAGAAATCAATGGATGAGTTAGTTGGCTTGCCTGACAACGGTGTCCGGCGCCATCACGACCCGTAGTGGATTTGGGTCGT